>NC_057750.1:15944632-15975534 GCF_004010195.1 Chiloscyllium plagiosum
GTGAAGGGTGGAAGGTATCGGGGAGATGTTAGGGGTGGGTTCTTTACCCAGAGAGTGGTGGGGGCATGGAATGCGCTGCCTGTGGGAGTGGTAGAGTCAGAATCTTTGGTGACCTTTAAGCGGCAATTGGATAGGTACATGGATGGGTGCTTAAGCTAGGACAAATGTTCGGCACAACATCGTGGGCCGAAGGGCCTGTTCTGTGCTGTATTGTTCTATGTTCTGTGTTCTATTACTGTTGTACGTAACATTACTCAAAATTGTACTAAATTCAGTATGACTTTATAATTTGACACTGCAATATTTGGAATCTAGTAGTAATACAAAGGACAAGGAAATCTGGGGAATACATCAAGATTATTTGCTAAATGATTACCAAACATCTTTTTAAAATGATAATTGTTAGCTCTGAACCATTTACTCATTTCCTATTGTATTCCTAAGTTCTTGTGATTTCCCTTTCCACCTTCATTCTTTATAGGAAAAGATGAAGCAACTGCCAGTCTGCAGGATCATGGGGACAGTATAGAATGCCAAATATGGTATGCACTTTTTTTTGTCCTTTAGTATTGGGGTAGGGGGTGGTAAAACAAATTGAAGCTATATGTCAAAATATAGGTGCTGAGATTTTTATTTTTAAATTTGAACTATGGGGTATGTAGCATGTTCCTGCAAGTCCATCTAATCTGTATAGTCTGGAAAGGGAATAACATAAATTGTGGAATCTTACTTCTTTAAGTGTTAAATTGTTACAGAACATTAATCTCTAATTTTTAAAGAACTTAAATTTTTCTGTTTGTAAATTTCTTCTTTGCTTTTTCTCTTCATGGACCTACTTATCTCAAATTCACCCATTTTTCTTTTCTGTTGTTCTGCTGAATTTTTGAAATCCTTAAATTGCTTAGATAATTGGTATTGTCATTCATTAAGGTCCCAGATTTCCTGTTCCTTCACCATGATATTTTCAGTTCAAATGTCCAGCAACTTACAAGGCAGAAGAATTGAGTTGAAAGGTGAAGGGAAAATTCTGACTAATGGAGCGCTTTTATGATGAACTAAATAAATCTTCATACATGTGATGATATCTTTGCTCCACAAACTTAATTCATTGTAATCAGATATTCATGTAAACAGTTCCTCATTTTAATACAAGATGTTAATTTTTTCATGACAAAGGCTTGCTGTTGTTTGTCGCTATCTGCAAGACCATGACATTGAAGAAGAAAATAACAGTCTCAAGGTCAGGCACGTTTTAATTGAAGTACCTTGAATGTAACCTAGGCTGATAGGCTGGTGTTACAGTTTAGCATTGAGAGAATGCTCTGTTAGTGGACTTGTTGCCCTTCAGGTGACAAATCAAACCAAGACTTCTCTAACTTTTCCAGTGAATTTTAAAGATTCTACAGTACTTTTGGAAGAAAATTGAGTTCAGGTCAATCCTCCTTTCTTAAATAGCCATAGTGAAAACAGATGTGCTCATTGAGCATCTTTTTTGGTGTTTGTGGAATCATGTCCCATACAAAATAGTTGCCACATATACAGATTAACAAGTACTCCAGCAATTCAATAAATACAGCTCACTACCAGCTTCTCCAGGGCTTTTAGGGATGGGTAATACTGCTGGCCTAGCTAGCTATACTCATGTCCCTTGAACAAAGTAAAAGAAAGTTTCAGTCACTTCAGGTTTGATGTGCATGAATATTTTGAAAAGTTGTAGGTGCTAAATAATTGCAAGACCTTTTTTCTTCCAAGTGGAATTCGTATCTTCCAAATTATCTAACAAGTGTTTAGTTTCTTAGGCAGTTTTGTCACAAAAGGTCAAAACACTCATTGACTAGTCCATGAAAAACTCTTCCAACTTCGGCTGTCATAAAGTTTAGTATCTCGCATTGGACCATAATTTGACAAGAACTGAACTGACCAAGTAATGATGCATTGCAGGATAAAATATCCAAAAGAAAGTTGTAATTATTATCAAGGAACATATAAAACACCTGAGAAATGTCACTGAGAATTCCACTAAAACAAATTATGCTTTACTGCTCACTGTTAAGGATATTTAATTAAACAAACAGAATTTCACATGCCCTGCCACCCCACAACTATCACCACCACTACTGCTGTCTTTTCCTTCCTCCCCCTCCAGTTCTGAAGGTGGAGAGTAGGGCATTGATGAGATACAGTTGTATGGGCTCCAACCAGTGAATGCCATCTCACTCAAGTGAACCGAGATGGTGAGTGTTGACAGGTTACCAGCAGCTTTGTCTGCGATCAATCTTGGCGATAATTATATCATTAGATATGACTTGTTGTTGGTCAATAGATGTGGGCATTGCTGGCTGGGCCAGCATTTATTGTCCATCCCTAATTTCCCTTGCAAAAGTGCTGTTTCGTGGGGTAAATATCCATCGCTGGCTCACCTGAACCTTCCCAATTAATGAGTATTGAAACTGCATGCTCACCATCAGCAATTATTTAGAAAATTATCCTTCATATGTGAGCTGTTGGACTGAGCAACATTACATTCATGAATATTGGACAATGCACAAGGAATCCTCACTTAGAGTCAGGGCTGCATTTCTGAAAACCATGACTTTAAGTGAAACAACTTCTAAGTGAGGCATGATTTCCCACCGGAATGAATGTTAAAGCTAGAGTTATGTTTCCAAAGGTAGTTTTTGTCTGGAAAAGTAAATGTAAAAGTTATAGTCATAGAGTCATACAACATGGAAAAAGACCTTTCAGTCCAACCAGATCATGTTGACTGTAATCCCCAACTAAACTACTCCCATCTGCCTGCGTTTGGCCCATAACCTTCCAAACATTTCTTATTCATATACATATCCAAATGTCTGTTAAATGTTGCAAATGTACCCACATCCACCACTTCCTCTGAAAGTTCATTCCACATATGAACTATTCTCTGTGCAAAATAAATAGCTCTGCATGTCTTTTTTAAATGGTAAAGATGTGCCCCCTAGTCTTAAAATCCCCCACACCAGGGAAAGACAGCTGCCATTCACCCTATTTATACCCCTCATGATTTTATAAACCTCTATATTGTCACCCCTCAACCTTCTGTGCTCCAAACTTATCCAAAATGCCCTCAGATACTTGTCACCGGCTGCCATCCTGAGCAGGACCCTTTTCCTGATGAAGGCTTTTGCCCGAAACGCGATTTCGAAGCTCCTTGGATGCTGCCTGAACTGCTGTGCTCTTCCAGCACCACTAATCCAGAATCTGGTTTCTAGCATCTGCAGTCATTGTTTTTACCTCGTTGATTAGGACCCTTTTATCCCCACTCTCTGCTAGCACCTTGCCTCTAACACCATGGGCCCTTATCTTACTCAGTGGCCTCCTGTGCGGCACTTTGTCAAAGGCCTTTAAGCCCAAGTAGATAACATTCATTGGCTCTGCTTAGTCTAACCTGCTCGTTAGTTCCTCAAAGGATTCTAGCAAATTTGTCAGGTATGACCTCCCCTTGGTGAAACCATGCTGGCTTACCCAATTTTACCATACACTTTCAAGTATTCAGAAATCTCATCCTTCACAATGGATTTAGGATTTTACCCACAACCGAAGTTAGGCTATTTGGTCTGTCATTCTCTATCTTTTGTCTTACTCCCTTTTTAACTGGTGTCACATTAGCGATTTTCCAGTCCTCTGGGACCCTTCCTGATTCAAGTGATTCCTGAAAGATCACTACCAATGCCTCCACTATTTCTTCAGCTATCTCCCTTGGAACTCTGGGGTGTAGTCCATGTGGAACAGGTGATTTATCCATCTTCAGGCTATTTAGTTTTTCTAGCACCTTCTCCTTGGTGATGGCCCCTGACTCTTGAATTTTTGGGAGATTACTCATGTTTCCCACTGTGAAGACTGACATGAAGTAATTATTCAGTTCCTCAGCAATTTCCTTGCTTCCCACTACTATCTCTCCAGTATCATTTTCTAGTGATCCAGTGTCCATTTTTGCCTCTTTTGCCCTTTATATATCTAAAGAAACTATTTAATCTTCTCCCTCCTTATTTCTTTTCTCTGTTGCACTCTGTGGATCTTTGTAAGCTTCCCAATCCTCTGGCTTCCGTCTGCCCTTTGTCTCATAATGTGCTTTCTCTTTTGCTTTTATGCTATCCCTGACTTCCCTAGTTGGCCATGACTGCCTCATCCTCCCTGTACCATTCTTCTTTTCTCTTGGGATGAATCTCTGCTGTGTCTCCTGAATTACTCCCAGAGACTCCTGCCATTGCTGTTCAACTATCTTTCCTGCTAGGCTGTGCTCCCAGTCAATTCTTCTCAGCTCCTCCCTCATGCCTCTGTAGTTGCCTTAATTCAGCCATAATAGTGTTACTTCTGATTCTATCTTCTCCCTCTCAAATTGCAGTGTAAATTTAATCATATTATAATCACTGCCTCAGAAGAATTCTTTCCCTTTAAGCTCCCTTATCAAGTCTGCCTCACTGCAGACCACTAAATCCAGTATTTTCTGTTCAGTACTGGGCTCCACCATAAACTGCTCCGAAAAGCCATCTTGTGGATCTTCCACAAATTCCTTTTCTTGCAATCTAATAACAACATGATTTTCCCAGTCCACCTGCCTATTGAAATTCCTCACGATCACTGTAATTTTGCCTTTCCTATGCATCATTTCTATCTCCTGGTGTATCTTGCGCCCAGCTTCTGACTACTGTTTGGAAGCCTGTACATAACTCCAACTATGATTTTTTTAACCTTTGTGGTTACTCAATTCTACCCACACAGATTCTACACCATCTGAGCCTACTTTGTTTCTTACTATTGATTTAATTTCATTTCTTACTAATAAGGCAACCTCACCCCTTCTTCCCACCTGCCTAACTTTTCAATAGGATGTAATATCCTTGACTATTCAGCTCCCAAAACTGACCCCTTGCAGCCACGTCTATGTGATGCCCACCACATCAAACCTGCCAATTTTGAACTGTGCCACAAGCTCATTTATCTTATTCCTTATACTTCGTGCATTCAGATATAACACCTTCAGTCCTGTATTAACCGCCCCTCTTCTCAATGTCATTCGTTTGTTCAATGTGCTTGAAATTTGATTGCCAACCCTGTCCAAACACTCTGTCCTACTTGTGTCTGTGCTGGAGATTTCAATACCCTCTCTGAGTTCTCTTACCTCCTCCTTTAATTTGGGTTTTCTAATTTTCCCGATAACTGAAACCCCCACACCCCAATTTAGCTTAAAGCCCTGTCTATGGCCCTAGTTATGTGATTTGCTCAGACTCTGGTCCCAGCACAGTTCAGATGAAGATCGTCCCATTGGAACAGGTCCCTTCTTCTCCAGTACTGGGCTACTGTCCAATGAATTCAAATTTATTTCTTCCACACCAATCTTTGAGCTATGCGCTTACCTACTTTATATTGTTGACACTGTGCCAACTAGCCCGTGTCTCAGGTAGTAATTCAGAGATTTTTAGCTTTTTGGTTCTGCTTTATAATTTAGCTCCTAGCTGTTCATATTCCCATAGCAGAACCTCTGTCCTAGTTTTATCTATGTCATTGGTACATACGTGGACTATGTCCACTGAATCTTTACCCTCCCACTCCAAATTTCTCTGCAGCCCAGATGAGATATCCTGAACCCGAGCACCAGGCAGGCCACACAATCTTTAAGACTCTCAATCCTGGTCACAGAGAATAGTGTTAATGCCTCTTACTATACTATCCCCAATTACAATGATACTTCTCTTCTCTCCACCAACTTGAATGGCTCCCTGTGTTACAGTGCTGTGGTCGGCTTATCCTTCCTGCAGTTCCCATTCTTGTCCACACAGGGAGCAAAACTCTTGAACCTATTGGACACGAACAGGGGCTAAGGTTCCTGCAACTCTACCTCCTTGATTCCCCTACCTGCTTCACTCACAGCCACACCCTCCTGTCCCACTGGCTGAATTTGAGTTAGTTTAAGGACTTGACGGTCTTTTGAAACACAGCATCCAGGTAACTCTCCCCCTCCCTGATGTGTTGCAATATTTGAAGTTCATCGACTCTGAGCCAGAGTTCTTCTCATAACGAACATTTACTGCAGACATGGTCACTGGGAACCACAACGGAGTCCACCAGTTCCCACATCATGCAGAAATAACACATCTTAAATCTCCATCCTTATTTTAGTTAATTAGTTTTGAATTTTTAAAAATTCTTTTACAGTTTTTGTATCTCTGCTTATGCAAATTATAAACAATATATAAGTTGTAACCAATAAATGAACAAGATTCAATTTAACACAGACTCAAATTTAGCAGACCCCTTATTAGCCAATTAAATCACAGTCCTCCTGTGATGTCACTTTGCATTTCCCCCCTCAGAAACAAACTCTTACCTTCCCAGACTGCTGTCCGCAAGGTCCCGCTCAGTTCTGGTCCAGAAGTGAAGGCCCCAAATCCGCGAAGTAAGTTTTTGTATCACTTATCGTCCCAGACTGCTAACGAGAGTTCAGAATCATTATTTTCCTATTCTACTGAAAGGTAAAGCTGGTAGGAAAAGGAAAGCAATGGATGAATAAAGGTAAAAGCAAATTACTGCGGATGCTGAAATCTGAAACCAAAAGAGAAAATGCTGGAAAATCTTAGCAGGTCTGGCAGCATCTATAAGGAGAGAAAAGAGCTGACGTTTCGAGTCTAACCGACCCTTTGTCAAAGCTGCTTTATTTGAACTTTAGTAAAGCCTCTGACAAGGTTCCACATGATAGATTAACTAATTAAGTTAGATCACATGGGATTCAAGATGACCTTGCCAATTGGATATTGTTGCAAAGTTGGTCTGTATAAAATTGTAAGATTGTAAAATGGGGGAAAGCATTATGTGGTCCCTTCAAATGATGGTGTTTTTTCATTGGTAGAGGTAAAGTGGATTAACTGAACAGCAGTTTAAAGTGCAGATGCACAGAGAGTACCTGAATGGAAACATTTTATATTGAATAGCTGCAAACAGCATTTTTACCAAGACAACATGTCTTTTTAAGTTTAGCCAAACAATTTAAATTAAGCCTTTAGATATTGAAAACCGATTTAAATTTAAATCTGATGGTTTTGACAATCTAGTACCAATCCAATTGTAAAGAAATGAATAGGTCACAACGTATAAAAGATGAGGATATTTGGAAAATCAGTGACCTTAGACTCATTAGACTCTGAGCCGAGAAGCCCATGTCAATACACTGGTGACATAGAGTCATAGAGATGTACAGCATGTAAGCAGACCCTTTGGTCCAACCCATCCATGCCGACCAGATATCCCAACCCAATCTAGTCCCACCTGCCAGCACCTGGCCCATATCCCTCCAAACCCTTCCTATTCATATACCCATCCAAATGCCTCTTAAATGTTGAAATTGTACCAGCCTCCACCACTTCCTCTGGCAGCTTATTCCGTATATGCACCATTCTGTGCATGAAAATGTTGCCCCTTAGGTCCCTTTCATATCTTTCCCCTCTCACCCTAAATTTATGCTCTCTAGTTCTGGACTCCCCCACCCCAGGGAAAAGACTTTGCCTATTTATTCTATCCATGCCCCTCATGATTTTATAAACCTCTATAAGGTGACCCCTCAGCCTCCGATGCTCCAGGGAAAACAGCCCCAGCCTATTCAGCCTCTCCCAACAGCCCAAATCCTCCAATCCTGGCAACATCTTTGTAAATCTTTTCTGAACCGATTCAAATTGCACAACATCCTTCCCATAGGAAGGAGACCAGAATTGCACGCAACATTCCAAAAGTGGCCTAACCAATGTCCTGTACAGCCGCAACATGACCTCCCAACTCCTGTACTCAATACTCTGACGAATAAAGGAAAGCCATACCAAATGCCGCCTTCACTATCCTATCGACCTGCGACTCTACTTTCAAGGACCCTGCACTCCAAGGTCTCTTTGTTCAGCAACACTCCCTAGGACCTTACCATTAAGTGTATAAGTCCTGCTAAGATTTGTTTTCCCAAAATGCAGCACCTTGCATTTATCTGAATTAAACTCTATCTGCCACGCCTTAGCCCATTGGCCCATCTGATCAAAATCCCATACTAATCTGAGATAGTAACCTTCTTCGTTGTCCACCACACATCCAATTTTGGTGTCATCTGCAAACTTACTATATACCTAATATATTTCCTATGTTCACATCCAAATCATTTATATAAATGGCACACCACTGGTCACAGGCCTCCAGTCTGAAAAACAATCCTCCACCGCCACCGCTGTCTTCTACCTTTGAGCCAGTTCTGTATCCAAATGGCTAGTTCTCCCTGTATTCCATTAGATCTAACCTTGCTAACCATATCCCGTGGGGAACCTTGTTGAATGCCTTACTGATGTCCATATAGATCACATCCACCCCTCCGCCCTCGTCAGTCTCCTTTGTTACTTCTTCAAAAACCTCAATCAAGTTCGTGAGACATGATTTCCCACGCACGAAGCCATGTTGACCATCCCTAATCAGTCCTTGCCTTTCCAAATACATTTAAATCCTGTCCCTCAGGATTCCCTCCAAAAACTTACCCATCACCGACATCAGGCTCACTGGTCTATAGTTCCCTGGCTTGTCCTGACCACCTTTCTTAAATAGCGGTACCATGTTAGCCAACCTCCAGTTCAAGGGATGAGCAAGAGTTATTCCGATACCATGAATTTTCTTTTAAATCATCTGCAAAAACTGCAATCTGTGGTACCGGCTGAAATCCTCAGATCATAGCTCAAGTAATGATACTCATGTGCAGTTCAAAATCAGATCAGAAGATCAAACAAACAATGCTTTGTCAGATATTAACTATTGAATATGAATTCCATCCTTTCCAGGAAACACCAGTTGAGACCGATTTGCTGCCTGAAGATTTTAACAGGCAAGTTTATCACAAAAAGGTTCGCTGATGACTTGCTCCAATAACCGAGATAGCAGCACCAAAATCAGAATCAATCTTAATCTGTTCCAAGTTGAACTTAGAGGTTGAGTTACACTGACTGTCCAGACTCCTGAACTGGGGAGACTTAACTCTGATGCAGACATTAAATGGGTGTGATTGACTCTAATTCCTTTCCGCTATCAATTCTTGCCCACACTCGATGTATAGGCTCATTGTTCTTCTGGGTGCACAACTGTTAAAAGTTCAAATAAATTTTGTTGTGGAGCCACTTGCATTTAACTTTGGTTCACAATTAAAAAGGCACATTATGATATTATTTGTTACATCACTGATCAAAAAGTTTTCTGCATACTGACTTATGTTTTTTATGAAATAATATCAAATAAATATAATCAATACATTGAATAATAAATGTGTGCATATGTATTATCCATAATTTAATGTAACATAAGATGTATAAACCATAACAATGAAATCAGAACAGGTATTTCCAGTGGGGGAGTTAGCAACATGACAAAAACAATGACAATTTCTGTACCAAAAAATTCATAATTTTTGTGATGGGAAATCGTACCCAGTTTATTTATTTACATCAAAAATCAACATCTGCTTTGAAATTAGTTATTTTGTGCTCCAACCTAATGGGACCTTCAGCAGCAGGTGGTGATGAAGAGAACTGAGCAGTTTTCCAGGTCTTCCACCAGCTTGTAGTGACAGTCGGGGAAGGCAGTTGAACGGACTCTCACTGGAAAGAAAGGATGCTTTGTGGAGAGAGGCAAGTTGGGAAATGGAAGCAGGTAGACAAAGGAATTGCTCATTCCAATGTAATCTACATGGTCATTCCATATATATAGTGTCAATAATTTCTTGTTTATCCTTAATTTCCCTTTGTGTTTCATAATGGCTTGATGCCAGTGGAATAAAGAATCCTGACTTCATGATCTTTGGGCTGCCTGTGTGTTCAAATTTCATGTTATATTTCCAAAAAACAGAAATTCCTGATTTTTGTAATTGTAGAATATTGGCAGCTGATTTATGAAGTGCTTAATTAAGGGTTAAGCATTCCAGTTTTGAAGTCAGTTTTTACTGAGTCATTGATCTCACTTGGGATGATAGTTAGGGTGCTACAAATGACCTCAACACCTCCGAACTGCAGAAGGATGAAAAGGGTTTCAGTTTAGGTAGCCAGCCCCGATGCTTTCTGTTAATTTCTGTTTGAAAGACACCCGTGTAAACTTCTGGAGAGGACAGGATTTTAATAGGTGATTTGACAGTTGATTAGACTGATGATATGCCTAGACTCGTGCATTGAGAATGAGCACTTAAAGGAATTATTGGAGCTTCAAAGACCAGTGCATTAGCAACTGGCAGCAAAATGTCACCTATGTAAACTCAGTTTTTCCTATTTCTACAGTTACGACAGCATAGTCTCAGATCCTGCCAACATCTCTGAAATAACTGAAGTCACTGACAATATTGAAGAACAGGTAATATTAAATATTTTGTAAATTTGGAATTGCTCCACAATATATAATTGTGAGTTTCGAGATATAAAATAAGAAAAGTGGCCTTTGAGTACAGTGAGCTGATTGAAATTCAATTCTCGTTGCATTGCTAAAACATCAGCAGGCAACAGGTAAATGGGAAAACCATCACTAACTACCAGGTTTGCATTCAAGTTGCCCATCATCTAAACTTCAGCGCATATCACTGTTCCCTTCTTCATCAATAGCCAAAAACTTGGGAAGTACTACCTAACATCACATTGGGAGCATCTTCATCACACAGGACTGCAGCTACTCAAGAGGTAGCTCGTGACCACATTATCAAGGACAACAAATTCTGGTCTTGCTAATGATGACTACATTCCATACTATAAAGCCAGTCTAATGAAAATGCTTTTGCAGCCAGATGGATATGTGACAATTGTAAGGAGCTGCCCAATCTACATGTGGATACCAAAGGAACACCAGGAGGAATGAGGGGGTACATGCTTCCATAGCCAATGATAATGGCTAAAATAGCCTACCCTTCCATCAGTCTCTCAGTCACAGAGATGTACAGCATGGAAACAGACCCTTCGGTGCAATTTGTCCACGCTGACCAGATATCCTAAATTAATCTAGTCCCATTTGCTCGCACTTGGCCCATACCCCTCTCAACCCATTTGCTCGCACTTGGCCCATACCCCTCTCAACCCTTCCTATTCATGCATCCATCCAGATGCATTATAGATGTTGTAATTATACCCACCTCCACCACTTCCTCTGGCAGCTCATCCTATACAAGCGTCACCCTTTGCGTGAAAAAGTTGCCCCTTCGGTCCCTTTTAAATCTTTCCCCTCTCACTCTAAATCTATGCCCTCTGGTTTTGGATTCCCCCAACCCAGGGAAAAGACTTTGTCTATTTACCCTGTTCATGCCCTCATGATTTTATAAACCTTAATAAGGTTACCCCTCAGCCTCCTATGCTCCAGGGAAAACAGTCCCAGCTTATTCAGCCTCTCCCTCTTGCTCAAACCCTCCAACCCTGGCAACATCCTTGTAAATCTTTTCTGAACCCTTTCAAGTTTCACAACATCATTCCTATCGGAGGGAGAGCAGAGTTGAACACAATTTTCCAAAAGTGGCCTAACCAATGTGCTGTACAGCTGCAACATGACCTCCCAGCTCCTATACTCAGTGCTCTGACCAATAAAAGGCAAACATACTAAACGCCTTCTTCACTATCCTATCTACCTGCGACTCCACTTTCAAGGGACTATGAACCTGCACTCCAAGGTCTCTTTGTTCAGCAATATTCCCCCTTACCATTAAGTCCTGTGACCTTTTCTGACCATTTTAAAATCAAGGAGGTTTTGGCAGATAGACTTAATTTATATGGTGGCTTTCTCAATTAAAAAATGTCCTGAAACATTTAACATTCAATGAAGTATTTATGAAGTGCAGTGAAGATCTCTGCAGCAACTTCTTTACAGACCCCAGGATGCTGGCTATTGGGTCCATGGATATATCAGCTTCTAGTCTTTTTCTTTCCTTCTGTCTGTTAATTACTTTAAGTTCCTCACTTTTGGTCCACCATTATTTCTGATATGTTGTTTCTAATTCTTGCTATAAAGGCAGATACAAAATATATTTGCCTACTAACTCTGACATTTCCTTATTCCTCAATATAATGTCTCCTGTCTCTGCTGCTAACAGACCAATTACTTTTGCTACTCTCTTTTTGCATTACAATCTCTATTTGTGCAGTGGACATGACCTATATGGACTTCAGTAAAGCATTTGACAAGTTCCCCATGGGAGACTGGTTAGCAAGGTTAGATATCATGGAATACAGGGAGAACTAGCCATTTGGATACAGAACTGGCTTGAAGGTAGAAGACAGAGGGTGATGTGGAGGGTTGTTTTTCAGACTGGGGTGGGGGGTGTCCAGAATTAGGGGACATAGGTTTAGGGTGAGAGGGAAAAGATATAAAAGGGACCTAAGGGGCAAATTTTTCACACAGCAGGTGGTACGTGTATGGAATGAGCTGCCAAAGGAAGTGGTGGAGGCTGGTCCAATTGTAACATTGAAAAGGCATCTGGATGGGTATATGAATAGGAAGGGTTTGTCGGGATATGGGCCAAGTGCTGGCAAGTGGGACTAGATTGGGTTGGGATATCTGGTTGGCATGGACGAGTTAGACCGAAGAATCTGTTTCTGTGCTGTACATCTCTCTGACTCTAGTTTTTCCTCTCATTGTGTTTTTTTAAAGGAACTTTTCATTGTCCTTTTCTGTTTTATAAAATTCTCCCTATCTTCAGGCTAACTACTATTCGTAAGGATATTTTAAGAATTTGATACTACAAATGGTTTACGTTTGCTATCGAAATGCTTGTCTTTAGTGAAATTTTGGCTCACAGTTTGAAGTCTGAGCTTCAGATGCTCTGATACATCAGCAACATGGAAATTTTCTGGACATTTTATTCCAGGAGCCAATCATATCCCTTTACCTGTGATAAAGAACAAGAATGTGTGACTGCAAATGAAGTAACAAGGGGATCCAGAAGCTTATAGAAGTTCTTGTAGGGAGAATAAGCAGGTTGACCATGGCACCATGGTGCAGAATGCAAGTGGGCGAATTTAAAGGAATGTAATTGTAGTAGGTGACTATTGTTATAGGGACAGATGTGGTTCTTTGTAACAGAGTCTCGAGGACTGTAGTGACTGCACTTCTTTGGGTTGAAGAACTTGGGCTGGCAAAGGGAACAATCTACGTGATCACCAACAACATTGGTAGGACGAAGAAAGAGATTCATCTAAGGGAGTATGGGCAGCTTGAGGCTAAATCAGAAAACAAAACAAGGTAATAATCTCTGAAAATTTAGATTAGCGTGGTGCTGGAAAAGCACAGCAGGTCAGGGAACATCCGAGGAGCAGGAAAATTGATATTTTGGGCAAAAGCCCTTCATCAGGAATGCTGGTTTCCAGTATCTGCAGTCCTCACTTCTGCCTAATAATCTCTGAAATACTACTTGAGCCATAAGCAAATTTCTATAATGTAACCAAGGTTAGAGTATGAAATGTCTCAAAGACAGGAATGGGAGATAAAAGTTTCAGTTCATGAGGTATTAGGACCGGTCCTGGGGAAAGAAAGGATCTGATAACCTGATCCATATTGGTACCAGGATCTTGAGAAATCAGGTAACTAGGAATGAAAAGAGGACTTTAAACCGAATAGTTAGGAGGAGGGTTATGAGAGAGAGAGAAGCTTTTATTTGTCGTTTCTACAATATACAACTGATACAGTAAAACGAGACAGCGTTCCTCCAGTACCGAGGATGCTACATGGACAGCACAAACTACACAGTCGTACACAGCATATAGTGCATTAGAAGAGCAAAATACACAAGTTAGAGTGTAACAGAAGAATGATGAATTATAGCCATTTTTCTAACAGTCTGATTATATTGTGTTAAGTAGCCTGTTGGCTTGGGGGAAGAAACTGTTGCAGTCTGGCCGTGAGAGACCAAATGCTCCGGTATCTACTGCCAGATGGCAGGAGGGAGAGAAGGGGTGTGTGGGGTCTTCCACAATGCTCTTAGCCTTTCGGATGCAGCGTGTGGAGCAAATGTCTGTAATGGAAGGAAGAGAGACCTTCTCGGTGATCTTCTCGGCTGTCCTCACTATCCCTTGTAGGGTCTTATGATCCGAGACGGTGCAATTCCCAAACCAGGCAGTGATGCAGCAGCACAGGGTACTCTCAATGAACCCCAAATAAAGTTAGATTAAGTAAACATGATAAAAAGACCTAAGCAAAAGCTATTTATCTGATTGCTTGCACCTTTTGTTACAAGAGGGAAGAATTGAGGATGTAACTCTGAAGATGGACGAGGGAGATCCAGTAGATGTAGTGTACCTGGACTTTCAGAAAGCTTTTGATAAAGTCCCACATAGGAGGTTAGTGAGCAAAATTAGGGCGCATGGTATTGGGGACAAAGTACTAACTTGGATTGAAAGTTGGTTGGCTGACAGGAAACAAAGAGTAGTGAAAAATGGCTCCATTTCGGAATGGCAGGCAGTGACCAGTGGGGTACTGTAGGGATCAGTGGTGGGACACAGCTTTTTACAATATATATTAATGATATAGAAGATGGTATTAGTAATAATATTAGCAAATTTGCTGATGATACTAAGCTGGGTGGCAGGGTGAAATGTGAGGAGGATGTTAGAAGATTACAGGGTGACCTGGACAGGTTAGGTGAGTTGTCAGATGCATGGCAGATACAGTTTAATGTGGATAAATGTATGGTTATCCACTTTGGTGGCAAGAACAGGAAGGCAGATTACTACCTAAATGGAATCAATTTAGGTAAAGGGGTAGTACAATGAGATCTGGGTGTTCTTATACACCACTCAATGAAGGTAAGCATGCAGGTATAGCAGGTAGTGAAGGAGGCTAATAGACTGCTGGCCTTCATAACAAAAGTGATTGAGTATAGAAGCAAAAAGGTTCTCCTGCAGCTGTACAGGGCCCTGGTGAGACCACACCTGGAGTATTGTGTGCAGTTCTGGTCTCCAAATTTGAGGAAAGACATTCTGGCTATTGAGGGAGTGTAGCGCAGGTTCATGAGGTCAATTCCTGGAATGGCGGGACTACCTTACGCTGAAAGACTGGAGCGACTATGCATGTATACCCTTGAGCTTAGAAGGCTGAGAGGGGATCTGATTGGGACATATAAGATTATTAAAGGATTGGACACTCTGGAGGCAGGAAACATGTTTCCGCTGATGAGTGTGTTCCGAACCAGAGGACACAGCTTAAAACTACGGGGTAGACCATTTAGGTCAGAGATGAGCAGAAACTTTTTCACCCAGAGAGTGGTGGCTGTGTGGAATGCTCTTCCCCAGAGGGCAGTGGAGGCCCAGTCTCTGGATTCATTTAAGAAAGAGTTGGATAGAGTTCTCAAAGATAGTGGAATCAAGGGTTATGGAGATAAGGCAGGAACAGGATACTGATTAAGGATGATCAGCCATGATCATATTGAATGGTGGTGCAGGCTCGAAGGGCAGAATGGCCTACTCCTGCACCTATTATCTATTGTCTACAAATAGTAATACATTATAATATAATAGTCATTACAGAGACATGATTGTCATGAGCTCAGGCTAGGATCTGAATATTCAATGGTATTTGACACTTTGGAAATAAATAGGTGGGGTAATCCTGTTAATAAATTATGGCATTGGTATGGCAGTTAGAAATAATGTGAGGATGTAGAGTCAATTTTGATTGAAATAAATATCAAAGGGGAATCTAGAATCGTGGCACACTTTAAAAATAATCCACCCGTTTAAGACAGATAAGAGGAACCCTTTCTCTCAGTCATTAGTCTGTGGGGTTCTGTCCCCCAGCGAGCAATGGAGGTTGGTTATTGAATATATTTAAGGCTGAGTTAGTTAGATTTTCTCGTTCATTGATGGGATGTGGGCTTTGTTGGCTGGGCCAACATTTATTGCCCATCTTTAGTTGCCTTTAAGAAGGTGGTGGTGAGCTGCTTTATTAAATTGCTGCAGTAAATTTGATTTAGGAGATCCACAGTACTGACAGGGAGGAAATTCCAACGTTTTGACCCAGACTAAAAGAAGGGTGATACATTTGCAAGTCAGGATGGTGAATAGCTCAGAGGGGAAGTTGCAGATGGTGGTGTTACCATGTGTCTGTTGCCTTTGTTCTTCGAGATGGCAGTGGTTGTGGATTTGGAAGGTGCTGAATTTCTGCAATGTACCTTGCACATGATACACTGCTACTACTGTGCATTGGAGGTGAAAAGCATGAATGTTGTGTCAACATGGCACCAATTAGATGGGCTGCTTTGTCCTGTATCTTGTAAAACTCCTTAAGTGTTTTTGGAGCTGCACTCAGCTAGGAAAGCAGGGAGTCACACTCCTGAATTATGCCTAATACATGGTGGACAGGAGGTGAGTTTCTTACTGTGAAGTTCCTAGCTTCTGGCATTTGATTTCCAAGTAAGTCAAGGATTATGGGGGCAGGTAGAAAAGTGGAGTTAATGCCATATGATTCATTAACTGGTGGAATAAGTTTGATGTGCCAAATGGCCTAATTCTCCGATTTCTTATTTCTTATGGTCAGGCATAGTTGCAAGTTGACAAAGGTAGGGAACCAAAGCTTAATCCTGGTTATAAATGATGACTTAGTTAGGTCTACATGCGATTCCCTGCAGACCAACAGGAATTTGGGTGCCTCTAAATTGCTCTCAGAAAAGTCCTAACAAGCCACTTATTCCAAGGACAATTAGGGTTAAACAACAAAAATTGGCTTTACCATAGACACCTACATTCTGTGAAAGAGTCTTTTTACACTTTAGGTTTAAGCTGAGAAGAGAAAAATTTAAAAGGTACCTAAGAGACAATGTTTTCATGCAGAGGGTGCTGCATGTATGGAATGAGCTGCCAGAGGAAGTGGTGGAAGTTGGAATAGGAAAGATTTACAGAGATATGGGCCAAATGCTGACAAATGGGACTAAATTAGTTTAGGATATCTGGTCAGCATGGATGAGTTGGACTGAAGGATCTCTTTCCGTGCTGTACAACTATATCATAATTAAGAGGTTGTGAAGATTCAACTGTGATGCAGTGAAAGCTAAGAACGCAGGCACCAAGCACATCATCATGTGTTAATCCGCCAGCACTGTGTTGGAGTTGGCCACCACTTCCACTGCAGAGAGCAAGAGTTTCAAGCTTTGCATGATGGCCTCTGCTGTGCTGTGTTCTGAGTCTTCCACATGCTTGGACAGTAGCATGTAGCTGTTTGGAAGGCCTGCCGATGCCCCAAGCACCTTGGTGACTGTATTCCTTAGAGTTCTCTTGTAGGTCATCCTATCTGAGTTTCCTGCAACAGAATTCATCAATGCAGAAATTCTGCATTATCACTCCAATGCAGACCAAAAATAGAATTTTTTAAAAAGGTTTGACAAACCAGAGTTGCATCAAATACTAACAAAATGTAATATTAATCATTAATTATTTCTCTTGTAGGGCATGCAGACACAACATGAAAGTAACATATTAGTTGATGTCATTAACAGGTGAGTGTACCACAACTTCAAATCACAGTTGAATTAATAAAACTGCTGCCACAATGAGTTGTGAATGATATCATCAGGGAGCAAGTACAAAACTCCAAGTTTGGTTTCTACTTTCATCCAATTCATTCTCCTCAGTTTGGATAACAGTTGTGCAGTACAAATAATTTTTTAGTGCACCTGTGATTCCTTGCCCGTACACATCATTGTACACATCAGAATGACAACTTTACATATCTTTCAGTGCTCAGCCCTGTTTATAATATTAAGAAAGGAGCATTGTACAAGTGCAGCCTGATCAGTCAGAGAGTCCTACAGGCCCTTTGGCCCAAACTGGTCCATGTTGACCAAAATATCCATCTATTCTAATTTCACTTCTTTGCACTTGGCCCATATCCTTCTACTCCTTTCCTATCCATGCATTTGTCCAAATGCCTTTTAAATATTATTAATGTACCTGCCTCAACCACTTCCGCTGGCAGCTCCTTCCATATGCATACCATCCTCTGTGTAAAAAACTGCCCCTCAGGTTTCCTTTTATTCTTTCCCTTCTACCCTTAAACTGATACCTTTGAGTCCTCGATTCCCCAACCCTGGGGAAAAGGCTGAGTGCATTCACCCTATCTATGCCTCGCATGATCTTATAGACCACTATAAAGTCTCCAACACTCTAAAGAAAAAAATCCTAGCTTGTCCTACCTCTCCCTATTACTCAGACTCTTGAGTCCAGGCAACATCCTTGTAAATTTCTTCTGCACTCTTTCCAGTCTAATAACAAAACATGGGCTTTAGATTGGTTCCACAGGTCGGTGCAACATCGAGGGCTGAAGGGCCTGTACTGCACTTTAATGTCCTAAACATCCTGTACAAGTTTAAGATAACTTTACTTTTGAATTATGTAGCCCTTGAAATAAATCCCAAGTCTTACAAATATTTCCTATTGTATTGTTGTGATGCTGCTTTTAATGATTTGTTCATCTGTGGTCCTTGGATCCCTTTTCATTTAACTGGGTTGAGTTCTTGTTTTCTAAACTAGAGGTTGCTTTTCTGCTTTTTCTCTCAAAGTGCATCATTTTGCACTATCTCTGTCAAAGTTCATAATGCCATATCACTGTCCAATCTGCAAATTTAGGGCTGATGAGAAGTTTAATTTATTTATCTAATTATTGAGTATGTTATTTATACATTTCTTTAAGTAATCACAGAATCTTTGAAGCTTCTTCAGGAAATACATTGTGCAAAATGTTTAAAAAGACAGTTGAACAAAGTAATTTGAAATGGCCTTGTGTCCACCTTCTGATTTGTACTGAGAGACCTGGCCGTCTTTGGCCTCCAGCTGGGAAAAATCCCACTTTGCTTATTATCCAGCAATGAAAAGTAAAAGGAAGGATGGCAGGTGCTGATAAGGCTAGACTGTTAAATCCCCTAACCTTTGGATCAATTAACATGTTTACATTCATCACCTTGGCACAAAGTTAACAATCACACAACACCAGGTTATAGTCCAACAAGTTTAATTGGAAGCACTAGCTTTCGAAGCACCGCTCTTTCACCACCTGATGAAGGAGCGGTGCTCCGAAAGCTAGTGCTTCCAATTAAACCTGTTGGACTATAACCTGATGTTGTGTGATTTTTAACTTTGTACACCCCAGTCCAACACTGGCATCTCCAAATCATGACCACCTTGGCACACATCTTTGAATGATCAGTGAACAGGAGGTGCTGGAGGCCTGATGGAATCAATGGAATTCTGTCCTGGCCACTGTCAGTGCCTTGAAACAAGAATGGCAAGGAGAAAAGTATGCATATTTGAACTAGAGGAACTACTAAATCTTTCCATATTTCTACAGTTATGACAATGTGTACACTCAGCACTACACCATGCCTATCAGTGACTCATCCGATGTGGAGGACAGAAACAAAGAAGAGGTAAAAATACATATAATTTATATGACATGTTTGTGAAAGGGACTTTGCACAGAACATTTTTGTATGTGGGCTGTCAAAGCTCAGTATCTAGCACTTAACCCATTGATTTAAGACAATCAAGATACTAGCATCCATGTCACTGAAGAGTTCACATAAATGTGGCACTTCCCATTTGGCAAACCTTATATTTCCTCACCACTAATAATAATGAATGGAATCAGTTAGTATTCCTGTTCTGTAATACTGTAGTGATGCAACAAATCCCAGAACTTCCCCAATGTCCACTATAGACATTTGAGATGTAATTGGAAGTAATTTTGATTTCAGGTGATATCAGATTCGCTATCATGAACCTTTCCCTACAGATTTTCTTAAAATACATATAATGGGAGGCTACTCCAATTTTGATCATTTAATACTATTGCCAAAATCATATTGTCTCTGCTGTGTACTTATATTCTGAACTGTCCTTAAAAGGGACATCAGGCAATAAAAAATTGAGAGGACGTTACTTCAATTTTTTTCTTAACTTGCAATCTGTTACTGCAAACCAGTTGCAACTTGACGAACAACCATAACTGGAATAACAATTCTTTCTGAAAACTTGTTTTTTGGTAGGTTCCATCCATCTGCATTTGTTGAAGAGAATCTTGGCATTATTATCAGCATTATTATGGTGAACTAACATAGCTCAGAGAAGAATATCAGTTGCTGTAGATTAAAAATTTTGAAAATATATATTCCATTGGAGGATTGTTACAATCATGATGCAGGTCTGTCTTAGTGCCCATTAATTGGAAAACTGTAACCACTTAATAAAACGCTTGACATTACCTGATCAAAGCCATCCAGGAAAATCTAACACCAATATTATCAGTCAGTTGGAATCCTAATAGTTAAATTAAAGAGAGTCGAGTCTGGACATAAGGTAACAACAAAAGATAAATGGTAAAAGGAAAACTAATATCGATGATAAGTGATGGAAGGCTGAGTATAACATTGATAGATTTCTCTCAGCACCAGCTGAAGTGATTGATGATAACTGGATTATAATATTCTGATCAGAAACACAGTTTCCAAGAAAGCTAGCCAAACCAGTATCTGTCAATGCTGTCCAGTATTACTTACAGAATAATTGCAAGTTCCATCTGTTACAGGACATGCAGGCAATAGAAGAAGCTAATCTGATGGTTCAGTTCATTGATGGGTAAGTTTACCATACATTCAAATTATAATAAAATGAAGAACAATATTCAGCCATATGGACCTCATGGTCCCAGGGTCAATTAGCTGATGGTAGCTTTTTATTTTGTTTATTCCCCATGTATGTTGCTGGTTAGGACAGCATTTATTATCTATCCCTAATTGCCCTGGAGAAGGTGGTGTTGCACTGCTTTCTTGAATGGCTGCAGTCCTTTGGGCTAGTTCTCTTAGGAAGGGAATTCCAAGATTTGGATTCAGCAATAGTAAATGAACAGCGATTTTCATTGACTGTAATTTTTCTAGGGCTACTTAAGGCCACACCCAGACAAATGCAGCCTTTGTGGAACGCCAAACTGACTGTCAGTGTGCAGGTTTTTCTTTGCAGATACTTTTGGTATAACTGTTGACAACACCTTCCATCACTTTGCTAGATAATCAGGGATAAATCGATATGGTAGTAATTGGCTGATTTGGGACATACTTGGGCAATTTTCAACATGTCACATGCCAGTGTGGTAGCTGTACTAGAACAACTTGGCGAGAGGTAAGCTAATTCTGGAGCACAAGTCTTCAGTAGTATTGCCAAAATGTTGTCAGGGCCTTTGAGGTATCCAGTGCCTTCGGGGTTTTTTTGATATAATGTGGATTGAATCAAATTGGTTGAAGACTTTCATCTGTGATGCTAGAGGCCAAGATGGACCAGCAACTCAACACTTTTGATGCAAATAATTTGGTGTCATCTTTTGCAGTGTTGTGCTGAGCACCCCCATCATTAAAGTTCTGGATATATGTCAGGTGTTTAATTGTCCACCACCATTCATAATTGGATGTGGCAGAACTGCAGAGCCTAGATCTGATCTTCTGGTTGTCAAATTATTTAACTTTGTCTCTTGCTTGTTACTTCTCCTGTTTAGCATGCAACTAGTCCAGTTTTGCTGCTTTACCAGGTTGACACCTCACTTTTAGGGGATGCCTGGTATTGCTTCTGGCATGCCTTCCTGCACTCTTCATTAAACCAGGTTGATCTCCTGGCTTGATAGCAATGGTGGAGTTGGGTATATGCTGGATCATGTGACTATAAACTGTTGCTTTTGATTGCCCACAGTGCATCATGGATGGATTATTTTGAGTTACTCAATGTGATATTTAGCATGATGGTAGTGTCACCCCAAAACAATGGAAAACATCTTCTGTGTGTAGGTGGGACTTTGTCTCTACGATGACAATGTAGTCCTACAGATATCATCATGGATGGACACACCTGTGAGAAGCAGATTGGTGAGGATGACAAACTCAGCAGATCTGGCAGCATATTTAGAGAGAAACAGTGCTAATGTTTTGAGTGCAACATCATTATCTTCAGAACTGAAGATAAGCTTAGGCTTAAGTTTTTCCCTCACTACAGGCCACAGACCCATTCTAGCAGCCACATTGTTTAGTACATGGCCAGCTCAGTCATCAATGGTGCCACCAAATCACTCTTGGTGATGGACATGGAAGTCCCCCACTCAGAGTAAATTGTCTGCTCTTGTCACCCTCTGTGTTTCCTCTAAATGGTGTTCATCAACATGGAGGAAGTGTGATGTATGGTAGATGGTAATCACGTGGAGGTTTCCTCGCCTATGTTTCATCTTCATGGGGTATGGAGTCAATGTTAATGATTTCCATTGCAACTCCTACTGACTGTTTACCATTGTGCAGCCACATCTATCGGCTAGACAGGACATACAGCAGGATGGTAATGGTCCTGTCAGAAACATTGTCTATGAAGTGTGATTCCAGATCAGTCAACGATGACAGATTTCTTTCCCTTTCTGGTTCGTGAATAAGTTGAGATTTTACAACAATCAATAATGGTTACATACGTTGGAGTAACCTTTGATTTCAAAGAGTCTTAGAGTCATTCACCACAGAAATAAGCCCAACTCATTCATGCCAACCAGGCATCCCAATCTGACCTAGTCCTGTTTGCCACCAGTTGGCCCATAGCTCTCTAAACCCTTCCTATTCATATACCCATCCAGCCTTTTAATTTTACCCACATCCACCATTTCCTCTGACAGCTCTTTCCATCCATACATCAACCACTGCATGATAAAGTTACCCCTCGGGTCCTTTTTAAATTTTTCTCCTCTGAACTTGAACCTATGCCTAGTGGACTCCCCTACTCTGGAAAAAAGACCTCAGTTATTCACTCTATCTATGCCTCTCATAATTCTTTAAACTTCAATAAGGCTACCCCCAGCCTGTAATGCTCAGGGAAAATACCCCAGCCGATTAAGCCTTTACCTGTGACTTAAACCATCCAGTCCCAACAACATCCTTGCAAATCTTTTCTGCACTCTTTCAAGTTTAACAAATTCATCATCTGCCATGGTATGATTCAAAGCCATCTACCCAAAACCTGAAGCTCTTGATTACTAGTCCAGTTATATTTGTGCTATGCTACAGCCTCCCCTTTTGGTACGAGCAGTGGGAAAAGGTGCTGAGTGCTTATATTTATTCTTATAATGCAAACTCACATCTATAAACAAACATATAATAAGTTGGACTCAAATTTGATGAGTTCCCTTGGAGGTAAGACCACCCATAAATGTGTCTGCAATTTATAATTTGATCAAGTCATTGTCAGAAAGGCTCCAAAGCTCTGAGTTCACACTACTGTTTTCAAAGAACTGACAGGATTGATCTGCCAGATTAGCAGCACACATAGTGCTCACATTCCCAAATTCAAAACATTTGAGAGACAGTGAAATATGAGGAAGAAAACTCCAATTGTTGAGGTGTTGCTGGACAGGGAGCAAAGTGGATCATCTAGCTGATAAAATTGGGTGAATGTTAGTTGCTGAAAGTTAGAATACATGCAGCTAAATTTAGATGAGGTAAAGGTGGCTCAGTGGTTAACACTGTTGCCTCGCTGTGCCAGGTTTTGATTCCAGCCTCGGGGACTGCCTGCGTAGAATTTGTACATTTTCCCTGTATCTGTGTCAGTTTCCTCAGGTGCTCTTGTACAATGAAAGGGGAGTGGCAAGTTCTCCCAGCTCGGCTTTTGGCAGTGTGGCTATTCACTGAAACCGTTCAGGCAGTTTGAGACTTCTGAGCCAAGAAACAGCTACATGTAAGAGGGTGTTCCATGCTGTCATCTGTCTCCCTCTTTTTCTCTCTCTCTCTCTCCTGTAAGACCCTGTGTTTGATTTTACCTTTTGTGCCAAAGGGTGTTTATAGGGATTGTTGCAAATGTTGGGAAATGTATCATTAAGTTGATATAATCTATTGGATAGACTAAGTTATTCTGTATTTTGTTCTCTTTTGTTTGTGTTTCATTCGATAATCTTGTAAATAAATTCTGTTATATTTAAAGCTAAATGGTTTAACCAGGTGCACCTCTCCCAGAATATCTGTTATACCTGCTTAAAATAACTAGCAAAGTTAGGGTCTGGGCTACTTTCTTGAAATGTTTTCATGGGGTCTGGCCTGGTCCATAACGGATTGGGACTCTTTGCAGGATTTGTACTATAAATTCCAAATTGGGATTAGGGTTGCTGGACTCGAAAGCAGTGAGTGATAGGTGTTAGTGTCTTTTGTTCCGGGTGTTGAATCCGGTTGGTTTAAACTGTGCTCAGGATAGCACTTTTAGTCACCAAGTGTATTCTCGGGGTGGAATAAGCGACTTTGGGGGTTATGCGAAAGGTGCTTAAGGCCAAGCTGCTGGAATTAGCAGATAAGCTGGAGTTGGAGCTGCCTCCTTCCATGAGGAAAGGAGAGACAATTTCAGCAATAGCTCAGCATTTAAATCTGCTGGAAACACCATCAGAGGCAAAAGACAAGGAAAGGGCGACAGAAATGAAACAGTTTGAAGTACAATTAAAAGCAGAGGAAAGAGAAAAAGAATGAATCACTTTAGAAAACAAGAGAAAAAGAGAGAGGAGAGGAGCAAAGAGAGGGAATTTGAACTTCAGAAATTGGCATTTATACAGGGATTCAAAAATTCACACTCTGAAGTAGTGAGAACACATGGAAGAGCAGAGAATTAAAATGGCAAGATTAGCAGCTGAAGTAGCTGATGATTATGAGTTGGTCCTTAAATCAAACTTTGGCTTCCAAAATCAATTTCAAGTGTGAAGGATAGAAATTGGGGAAAAGAGAAATCCTTGCCTGGAAAGGGAAAGGTAGATCTTGGTGAAGATCACAAGGATAACTAACCACAGGGTAAAAAGGAATCCCTTGAAGGGGAAAGAGAAATTAAAAAGCGTTGGTGTTTTCACTGCAATAAAGTAAGCCACATGAAATTGGTGTTGGTGGATTATGAAAAACACTGGGAGGTCAGATGTAGGAAAATAGGATAAGCCAGTGAATTTTGTTGGAATGGCAATGGAAGCACAGTGGAGACTAGAAAGCTGTACCAGAATGTACAAACTGGTTAGAGATTGGTTAAGTAGGAAGTGCCAGATCTTCTTTAACCATATATCTGCGAAGATAAGGTTTACTGAAATTGGCCAGGAGCAACAGGTAAAGAGGTTGCAATATTAAGAAATACGGGATCCTCTCATTCTGTGATATTGAAAGATGAGGAGATATGTATCTCTGAAGGACTACTGCCAGAAAATTTACTTGTTACGGGAATTCATGGTGAGACAAGAAGCACTGAATTATGTAAAGTGAGGTTAGAGTATCCAGTGAAGAATGGAGGAGTCATGAACAAACTCTGTTCCAGGAATACAATTTGTCCTTGCTAATGATCTAGCTGGTACACAGGTAGGAGTGCTGCATACTGTGGTTAAAAGGCCAGTGGAAACTCAGGCAACTAAACTTTTGCAGGACATATATCCTGGAATTTTTCCTGACTATGTAGTAATGAGATCACATGGTCACCAATTGAAACAGGAGAGATCAAAGGGTACAGATAAGAAAGTTGAAGTGGAACTAGTAGAGACTCTGTTTGATTAGATGGTCAACTCAAAACAGATGACACAGCAGATATCTTTAGCTCAGATAAATTAACTGAGTTACAGCAGAAAGATGAAAATTTAAAGCAAGCGTATCAAAAACCATACACAGAAAAAGAATGCGAATGATTCCCTGAATGTTATTATCTTAAAAATTATGACTTATTGAGGAAATGGAGACCATCACATATTCAGGCAGATGAGAAATGGGCAGAAGTACATCAAGTTGTATTGCTAGTGGGTTATAAAGTCATAGAGATGTACAGCACGGAAACAGACCCTTCCGTCCAACTCGGCCATGCCGATCAGTTATCCCAACCTAATCTAGTCCCACTAGGTAGCACCTGGCCCATATCCCTCCAAACCCTTCCTATTCATAACCAATCCAAATGTGTTTTAAATGTTGAAATTGTACTTGCCTCCACCACTACCTCTGGCAGTTCATTCCATACACGTACCACCCTCTGCGTGAAAAAGTTGCCCCTTAGGTTTCTTTTATATCTTTCCCCTCTCACCCTAAACCTATGCCCTCTAGTTCTGGACTCCCCCACCCCAGGGAAAGGACCTTGTCTATTTATCCTATCCGTACCCCTCATGATTTTATAAACTTCTTTCAGGTCACCCCTCAGCCTCAGACGCTTCAGGGAAAATAGCCGCAGCCTATTCAAACTTTCCCTATAGCTCAAATCTTCCAATCCTGGCAAGAATGGAGATGTTGCGAGTGCTGCATGAGCTACCACTAGGGAGTCATTTAGGAGTAAGAGAAACTCAAGCTAAAATAGAAAAACATTTTTACTGGGCTTGGCTGCACAAGGATGTAGGTGACTTTTGCCACACATATCACACATGTCAGATAATTGTTGAAAAGTGTGGCGCTGGAAAAGCAAAATGGGTCAGGCAGCATCATGTTAAAGGGCTTATGCCCAAACATCAATTCTCTTGCTGCTCAGATGCTGCCTGACGTGGTGAGCTTTTCCAGCACCACACTTTTCAACTCTGATCTCTAGCATCTGCAGTCCTCACTTTCTCCATGTCAGGTAATTGGAAAACCACAGACAGTAATAGTATCTACTCTATCTATGCCTTTTATCATCTCTCAAGTCACCTCTCATCCTTCTTCGCTCTAATGTGAAAAACCTGAGCTTCCTCAACCTTTCTTTATAAGACACACCCTCAAATCCAGGCAGCATTCTGGTAAAGCCCATCTGCACCGTCTCTAAAACTTCCACTTCCTTCCTATAATGAGATGACTGGAACTGAACACAACATTTCAAGAGTGGTCTAGAGCTGCAGCATAACTTTGCGGCTCTTAAACTCAATCCCCCTGCTAATGGAAGCCAACGCATCATACACCTTCCTAACAACCTTACCAACTGAGAAGGAATGTAGGGAATATCTCTGTATAATGCCTCTGTAATGTTGGCATCTCTGTAATTTCCTTGCTGATTTGTTCTCTACATATTTCTAATCCAAAAGCACTTCACCCTTCCTACCGAAGTCATTGTTTCTAACATGGACCATGATCTCTGACTGTTCCCCGCCCCGAGATGAATATTCAAATAAAACCTGCACCTTTAATAACTATTCCTGCTTTTGAGGAACCTTTTACAAGAGTCTTAATTGATTGCACAGGACCCCTACCTCAAACAAAAAGTGGAAATCAGTATTTGTTAATAATAATGGATGTGTCCACTAGATTCCAGTGGCTCTTCTATTACACACTATCACAGCTAAAAGGATTGTAAAGGAGTTACTCAAATTTTTCACGAGATACGGACTACCCACAGAGATACAATCAGATCAAGGGTCAACTTATTCAAGTAAATTATGGACAGATTAGGAATAAAACAATTCAAATCTACTGCATACCATCCAGAATCACAGGGAGTGCTAGAAAGATGGCATCAGACATTAAAGATCATGTTAAAGGCTTATAGCCAAGATGATTGGGATAAAGGAATTCCGTTTGTGCCATTTGCAATCAGAGATGCACCAAATGAATCAACCAAATTCTGTCCATTTTATTTCGTTTTTGGGCATGAAGTGAGACGACTGCTAAAATCAATTAAGGAGAAGTTGGTAATTCAGAGACCACATATTTGAACTATGTGTCAAATTTCTGGGAACAATTAAATAGAGTGGGGAGTTAGCATTTATAAGTATCACAGCATGTAATGAAATAGGAAACAGATAAATCAAAAACTCAAAATTTTGCTATTGGGATAAGGTGTTAGTGCTACTTCCAGTGACAGGTGAATCTTTAAAAGCAAGGTTTAGTGGACCTTATTGATTCGAAAGGAAATTGAGTGTGGTGAGCTATTTGATGAAGACTCCAATCAGAAAAAAAACTCACATTCAAGGTGATGTGAATGTGCTCAAAAGGTATGTTGACAGGGAAGGAAAGCCAAAGGAGAATGTGTTATTGGTTACAATACAGGGGGAAGAACCAAGTTCAGTAGATTCTGAATTGGACATTCCTCAAACTAAATTGGACAATGAGAAAGTTCTGAAATATTGCTATAAATTATTGAGTTATCTTCCAGAGGAAAATCAAAATGACCTGAAAGAGTTATTACTATGACATAAGTTGACTTATTTCTAACCTAATTATGCATGATGTAGATATAGGAGGTACTGTTATGATTAAGCAACATCCATATAGACATAACATTCTAAAGTTGGCACAGGTTCGAAAGGAGATTGAACGCATGCTCCAATATGACATAATCAAAGTGAGTTACAGTGACTGGAGCTCACCCATTGTAATGGTGTCAAAGCTAGATGGTACCCAATGGTTATGTGTGGACTAGCATAAAGTCAATGCAGTTAACAAAGACTGATACATATCCACTTCCGCTTTTGGAAGACTGTATGGAAAAGGTGGGACAAGCAACTTATATTTCTAAGTTGGACTTGCTCAAAGGATACTGGCAAGTACCTTTGTCAGAAAGAGTGAAGGCAATTTCAGCTTTCGTAATGCTGGATGGACTGTATAAGTTTAAAGTCAAGCCATTTGGTATGAAGAATATGCCAGCCACACTTCAGAGACTAACTAATAAGGTCATTGCGAGATTACCCAATTGTGTTGTATATATTGATGACCTGGTGATTTTTAGTCACACATGAAAAGAACATTTGCAACATTTATCTGAATTGTTCAATTGACTTCGGAAGGCACGCTTGGTGATAAACTTGGACAAAAGTGAATTTGCCAAAGCCAAAGTCACCTTCCTGGGCCATGTTATTAGACATGGACAAATGGCCCCACGGAATGTAAGGACAAAGGTATTCGGGGAGTTTTCCATATAGCTTTTACTGAAAATTCATACCAAATTTTCGCAGTGCGGCTGCTCCACACACTGAATTGCAAAAGAAAGGCAAGAAGTTTCAGTGATCAGAGACAAAAAACTGCAGATGCTGAAATCCAAAATGGACAGGTAGGAGGCTGGAAGAACACAGCAAGCCAGGCAGCATCAGGTCGTGGAGAAGTTGATGTTTAGGGTGTAACCAATCCTGAAGAAGTTTCAGTGGACAGTGAACTGTCAGAAGACAGTTGACAGCCTGAAAGCTGTGTTAACCACTGCCCCAGTATTAGCCATGCCTAATTATGCAAAGCCATTCAAGGTGGCAATTGATGCAAGTGACATTGGTCTTGGTGTTGTGCTCTTGCAGGAAGATGACGAGAAGATAGAAAGACTTCTCAGATATTTCTCCAGGAAATTGACATTCTTCAGCATAAATATTTGACAATTGATAAGAAGACTTTGAGCTTGGTGTTGGCATTACAACATTTCAATGTTTATGTTACCAGTAATGTATCTGAGGCAATCATGTACACTTATCATAACTCATGGAGGTTTGTGGAGAAAGTTAAGGACAAAAATGCCAGACTGTTTCGATGGAGCTTCTTGTTACAGCCATTCAGTTTTGTAAGTTGAGCATGTGGCAGGATGAGAAAATGCGATTGCCGATGCATTGTTGAGACTTGCATAAAAACAGAGGCTTTCGGTGGCAGGAGTGAAACGGATTGAATTGAAATGTAGTAGTGCATGTTAGCATGATGATTGTCAATGTAATGTATCTGTGTGTTATAGAGTACTAACAGTTTAAGATCAAGGAGTTTTAAAATGAAGCCATCTTTGGATATGGATGGGATTTTTAAAGAGGGGAGGTGTGATAATGCTGCTGCTCCTTTAACAAGGTTATATTGTCCTTGTTTTTTCTCGGGAGGTCATAAAATTACAGGTTCCGAAAAGTCTGGGCTTCGATGGGTTTTAGGGCCAATTTGATTATAGCTAACAGATACTGCCCTATGAAAAAAAAGTTTAAAAAGAACACATGTATAATGAAAGGGGAGTGGCCAGTTCTCTGAGCTCAGCTTTTCTCTGGTTTGACTTGGTTTTGGCAATCTGGCTATTCACTGAAAGCAGTCAGGCAGTTGAGCTCAGAAACAGCTCCATGGAAGAGGGTGCTGCCATCTATCTCTCCCTTGTAAGATCCTGTGTTTGATTTTATCTTTTGTGCCAAGGTTTTTGGAGTTTGTTGCAAGTATTGGGACAGCATCATTAAGATGGGTTTTTGGAAAGGTTACATTATTCTGTATTTTGTTCTTTGTTGTTTGTGTTTCATTTGGTAATCTTGTAAATTCTGTTATGTTGCATCTCTCCTGGAATATCCATGTTACACCTGCTTAAAACATCGAGCAAAGTTAGGGTCTGGGCTACTTTCTTGAAATGTTTTGATGGGGTCTGATATGGTCCATAACAAGTCTCCCCAAATAACTGAAGTCTTTCATCTTTGATGCTGTTCTAGTAGATTTTCTCAATTTTCGTTAAGGCTTTGACATCCTTCATAAAGTGTGTTGGCAGAACTGACTCTAGTTGAAGCCTAACTGGTGTCTATAAAGGTTAGTAGGTCTATACTAAAACCAAGAATCCTATAAGACTTTTAACAGCTATCTCTACTTGTCTAAACAAGTCATGTCCACAGACCTTTGTTTTACAACTACAGGTATTTCTGTTCATGTACTGTCCTTTTAAAATTATACCATTTGGTTTATTTTTCTCTCCTCATTCTTCTGATTATATTGCACCAACCACCTCTTTCACTGCCCCCCCAACCCCAGCTCTTTAGACATGCTCCTCTAAAGTCCTATTCCTCCTCTAACTTCTTCTCTACTCTGCCAGTCCTTATTCCTTATCTTCTCCAGCAACAAAATAGCTAGGAGGAAAGGTGTTTTCAGCCACAGCTCCCACAAGATGCCTGTGCAGCTACATATGAGGTGTACAGTTCCCAATTGAGCTTGGCACCTGTTACGCCTGCCAGTGTGTTTT
>NC_057750.1:15976034-15993785 GCF_004010195.1 Chiloscyllium plagiosum
CACCAATCCTTGTGGCACTCAACTGGTCACAGGCCTCCAGTCTGAAAAACAACCCTCCTCTACAATCAGAGTCCTATACCACGGAGACAGGCCCTTGAGCCCAGATTGGTCCATGCCGACCAAAATGTCCCTCAATGCTAACCCCATTTCTCTGCACATGGCCCACATCCTTCCAAACCTTTCCTATTCATGTATTTGTCCACATGCCTTTTAAATGTTGTTAATGTACTTGCTTCAACCACTTCCGCTGCAGCTCATTCCATATGTGTACCAACCTCTGTAAAAAAAAAAAAAAAAAGTCGCCCCTCAGGTTCCCTTTTATTCTTTCCCCTCTAACCTTAAACTGATGCCCTTGAGTCCTCAATTCCCCAGCCTTGGTTAAAAGACTGAGTGCATTCACCCTATCTATGCCTCTCATGATCTTATACACCTTGATAAGATTCCCCCCTCAGTCTCCTATGCTGTAAAGTAAAAAGTCTTTATTTGTTCAAACTCTCCCTGTAACTCAGACCCCTGAGTCTTGGCACCATCCTTGCAAATTTTTTTCTGCACTCTTTCTAGTTTAATAACGTCCTTCCTATAGCAATGTGACCAAAACTGAACACAATATTCCAAGTTCAGGCTCACAAATGTTCTGTACAGCTGCAACATAACTTCCTAACTTCTATACTCAATGCCCTGACTGATGAAGGCCAGTGTGCCAAAAGCCTTCTTCACAGCCCTATCTACCTGTGACTCAATTTTCAGAGAACTGTGCACCTGAACTCCAAGGTCCCTCTGTTCCACTACACTCCTTAAGGCCCTACCAATCACCATGAAAGTCCTACCTTGATTTGACTTCACAAAACGCAAGACCCAAAACCTCTCTATATTAAACTCCATTTGCCATTTCTCGGGCAACTTCCCCAGCTGATCAAGGTCCTGCTGCAATTTCTGACAACCTTCCTCACTGTCCATGATACCTCCTATTTTAGTGTCATCAGCAAACTTACTAATCATGCCTTGTACATTCTCACCCTAATCATTGATATATATAACAAGTATTAATGGGCCCAGCACTGACCCCCTGAGGCACTCCAGTAGTCACGAGCCTCAGTCGAACAAGCGTCTTTCCACTATTACACTCTGCTTCCTCCCATCAAACCAAACATGTATCCAATATGCCAGCTCCCCTGGTTTCCATACGATCTAACCTTTCAGAGCAGCCTACCATGTGAAACCTTATCAGAGGCCTTACTGAAATCTATATAGACTACATCTAGCACCCTGCCCTTGTCAAACTTCCTGGTCACTTCATTCAAAGAACTCAACAAATTTGAGAGGAATGATCTCCCATGCACAAAGCCATGGTGACTATTCCTAATCAAACTCTGTCTTTCCAAATGCATGTATATCATCTCTCAGAATCTTCTCAAGTATCTCACCTACCACAGATGTTAGGCTCACTGCTCTTTCGTTCCCAGGTTTGTCTTTGCAGCCATTCCTGAAAAAGGGCACAACATTCGCTATCCTTCAGTCTTCTGGGACCTCATCTGTGCCTAACAATGATGCAAAAATATTAGCCAGGGCCCACACAATTTCTTCTCTAGCCTCTTGCAGTGTTCTTGGATATATCTGGTCGGGACCAGGAGATTTATTCACCTTCATACATTCTAATACATCCAACACCACCTCTACTGTGATATGGACTGGGCCCCAAGATATGGCCACTGACCTCCTAGACTTCATTCTCCACAGTAAACACAGAGGAAAAATATTCATTTGAGGACCTCGCCCAGCTCCTATGGTTCTACACATACATGTCCACTTTGGTCCTTGAGGGGTCGTATTCTCTCTCTAGTTATTCTTTGTACTTTAATAGACTTAAACTCTTTGGATTCATCCTGATCTTCTCAGCCAATGCTATCTCGCACACTATCCCCTTTCACACTCCTGATTTCCTTCTTCAGTATACTCCTGTATCCCCTATGTACTTCCAGGGATTCCCTTGATCTCAGCTACCTGTTACCTGAGACATACCTCCTTTTTTTCTGGTCAAAGCCTCTTGTCAGCCAGTGTTCCCTATTCCTATCAATCTTGCCTTTCATCCTCACAGGAACATATACACCTTGAACTCGAGCTTGCAACTTGCCTGAAAACAAAACACTCCAATCAGCCCCTGTCAACTTCCATCAAAATTTGCCTTGCCCCAATTTAGAACTTGAACCTGTCGACCAGTTTTGTCCCTCTACATAATTATTCTAAAATTAATAGAACAATGGTCACTGGTCCCAAAGTGCTCCCCCACTGTCACTTCCATCACCTGTCTCCTCTGTTTCCCAATAGTAGGTTGAGTTTTGCCCCTTCCCGAGTAGGACCCTTTATATACTGCTCGATGAAACTTTCCTGAATGCACTTAACAAATTCCACCCCATCTAAGCCCTTATCGCTGTGACAGTCCCAGTCTATGTTAGGAAAATTAAAATCTCCTACTATGAGAACCCCCATTGCTCCTGCAAGTTTCCCTAGTCTCCCTGCATTTTTGTTCGGGGCCTATAGTACAACCATAATGTCACCATCCCTTTCTTATTTCTTAGCTCCCCCACAAGGCCTCACTGGAAGATTCTTTGGTTGTTTCATCTCTGATTACTGTTGTGATACTTACCTTAATCAAAAATGCAACTTCCGTCCCTCTTGGCGGTTGGTCTCAAGTTACTGAGCTGAGTGTGGTGTTGCGGTGATTCTTATACCCGAAAGTCTTCCTGCCCTTTTGGGAGGGTCTTCATCATTCACCAATGAATCAATCAGGCTCAATCACCCTGATTGGACCCAACCAGACATCGGCATGTTGATGGCAAAGTGGTCCTTAGGCATCCATTCCTGAAGGTTTTGGGCGCGTGTAGCCTCCTCCAAATAAGGGTACGAAGCACCCCCATGTCTGGTACACGCCTTGATGTTTTCGATCACTCTGAGGATGATATTCCATTGACTCCATTCAAATCCAAATTTGGATGTGTATTGCAAAGGTTGGCAGCTACCAAGTTGTTGCAAACTGTCTATTGGTGGCCGTAGCCTATCTGGATTGTGTTGCATGTTGATTAGCACAGTCACTTTGGTCAAGGCTTGCCTTAGTTTCCCAGCATGCTTTAGTCATTGTCCAATCTTTGTAAATCCATCATAAATTCACCATTTTGAGTGGCCCATGTGCAAAAGGATGGCTGATAGGCTGCACTCTGTATAACAACATGTATTGACCCTGAGCTTTGGAGAAAAAAAAAATCATTTGACTGTGATCAAACCACCTACTTCCACTAGAACATGGAGCATGATAATTTGGTTAATGTCAGGATCAGCACCAGTTGTGATGTTCATCTTCCTCCCTCACACATGAAGAATTATCATTTGATAAGGTGCCAAAGTAAAGTGTTATCCATGGAATTGGATCCTAGTATGACCTATACCTTAGCAGAGAGGAGAAATCCAACATGTTAAGTTTTAAAATTAGTGTGTCCTTGGATTTTATTGTCCATCCCTAGTCACTTTAGTGTGGTGATATTGGTGTTACATGTTGGTTAAAACAATTTGGATGACAGGCTTCCTTACCTCCATGGTCATTTAATTGTGTCAGCCCAGAAATACAAGATTTTGGAATTTATGTTCATATGGTTCTCAAATAGCTAACTGTGATGTATAATAACCACGAATGTCACAAAGCTGGATGGAGGGGCAGGTAGTGTTGAGGAAACGGAGGCTGTTGAAGAAATTGGACAGACAAGTAGGCAAAGAAGTGGCAGATGGAATACAATGTAAGAAAGTGTGAGGTTATCCACTTTAGGAAGAAGAGGTGTGGATTATTTTCTAAATGGAGAAAGGCTTCAGAAATTTGAAGCACCAAGTGATTGGGAGTCCTCATTCAGGATTCTCATGGTTAACGTGCAGGTTCACTTGGCAGTTAGACAAGCAAATGCAATGTTAGCATTCATTTAAGACGGTTAGAATACAACAGTATAGATGTACTGAGGCTGTATAAGGCTCTGATCACACCGTATTTGGAATATTGTGAATGGTTTTGTGCCCCTCTTGAAGAAATAACATGCTAAAGTTGGAGGTGGCCAGAAGAGGTTTACAAGCATGAAGAGGAATGAAGGTCTTATCATATGAGGAGCGGTTGAAGACTCTGGGTCTGTACTCAGTGGAGTTTCAAAGGATGAATGGGGATCTCATTGAAACTGATAGCGGTCAGGATAAAATAAAAATGGAGAAGGTGTTTCCACTGGTCAGAGAGAGGCCACAACTTCAGTGAGGGGATGACCATTTAGAACCGAGATGAGGAGGAATTTCTTCAATCAGAGAGCAGTGAATGTGTGAAACTTGTTGCTGCAGAAGGTTGTGCAGTACAAGTCATTGAGTATATTTAAGACAGAGGTACAGTCATTCCTTCATATTTGTGTTGGTTCTGTTCCTGAGAACCCCAGTGAATGATGAAATTCGCCATGCAGAACTCATTTAAAATTAGGTTAAAAATCGTGGATACTGATTTTTGCTGTTACAGTTTTTAGCATGGTTAGGCGATTTCATGATTCCTGATTTTGTGGATACAGGATTTACAGTAGATAGGTTATTCATTAGTAAAGGCAGATGGTGTTATGGGGAGACAATAGGAAGCTGGGGTTGAGAAATTCATCAGCCACAATTGAATGGTGAAGCAGACTCAATGGGTCAAATGGCCTTAACCTACTCCTACATATTATGATCTTCCTTGTTTTCAGTTATCATGTGACATTCTCAGATGAATGCAATCTCAGCACCTCTGATGTGGCTCAAACAGCAGAGACGGAGAGTGAATATGAACAACAGGTGAGAATTATCTTTTAAAACTGTTTGTTTGGTGTTGTGAAATGAGAAGACTATTTTCCTAAGTAAATTGATCAAAAACACCACTACTTATGGGTTAATATGGTGTGGGGCTGTTTTTGAGATTTGACAAACTGTAGAAATACAAACTTCAAGCACTGAAAGTACTAATGATTGTAGGCTGCAACTGACCATGTTTCATGATAATTCCAAAAATGCCTTAGTCCAGTACAATTGAGCCAGTATTAGTAACATTTATACATGCAGCAGAGTTCATAAATGTCTGATTTGTTATTTTGCACATTATAATTGATCAGTGGTGATTACATGAAAGCAGAACTCACTTTCGTTAATTTATGAAGATTCATTTATTAGATGTTACTCAGTGAATCACAGCCCAAATCTCAGCAGGTAAAATGTTTGGGGAAAGGCGAAGTTGTGGGATCAGAGCCTAACTCTGAACAAAGAAGCACCCATTAAACCAATTCCTCTTATGGTCACCCAAAGCTTTATTTTTAATCCTTAAGCTAATCACAGCTTCCAACCGCTCCCTTCCACTTGCTAATTCTTATCTTTGATTATAAGGATCCTATATAATTAATTGGACCAGTCAAGGCTGGATCCCCTGTATGTACTGACAAAAAGTCTCCAAATTCTTTCTATTCTAATGTAATATTTTGTGAATTTACATTTAGTTTAAAAGCTTGAGCCCATTGATTGGTTCAATTGTTTTGACAGGTTGACCATTAGTCTTTTTATGCTCATTTCTCAATTAATTTATCATTTTCACCCCTTGGACGCAGTTCAGAGAAATTTCAGGAAAGGTGGTTGGAAATGCTTTCTGTAGATGGAGAGGGGAAGAAATCCGTTCTCCTGGAATTCCTATTTGTCCTCAACACACAGACTGTCAGTGCCATGTTAATATATACTTAATGGGAACTGTACAAAGTAGACTTTCTTTCAGTCTTTAACAGTCAGGCATAGAGCTCCCTGTGCATTACAGCAATGTAAAACTAAGCTGCCACATAAGAGCAAAGTGCTGAAAATATTCACATTTGATAGCTTCTGGAGAGGAGAATAGTTAACATTGAATCATTTTTGACTTAAGGCATTAACTCTGTTTACCTCTCCATAGATGCCAGACCTGCTGAGTATTTACAGCACATTATTTTGGTTCAATTTCCAGAATCTGCAACATTTTGCTTTATGCCACTTGGATATAATGATGCCTAAATATAAGTCAGTGGAACAGTGCAAGAAATCTGGCACTACATTGAGTTTGTACTTGTTAGCAAAGTATAAGACAAATATTAAACAAATAGTGAACGTGGATTCACATCGTTTGCTTTCCCTGAACAACGAAAGGAAAATAGGAAAGACGTGCATTTGTAGATTTTATTTCATGACCACAAGGTCTTCCAAAGTATATGTTGTCAATTAACTACTTCTGAAGTCTAGTTACTATTGTACTGTAAGAAATATGCCAAACAATACAACAAATTCCCACAAACAGTGATGCGATCAGCATAACTGAAGAAATAAGAGCAGGAATGGGCTAGTTGGCCCCTTAAGCCTCTACTGCTATTCAACAAGATTATAGGAAAGATTTTATTAAACTTGAGAGAGTACAGAAAAGATTTACAAGAATGTTGCCAGACCTGGCGGGTTTGAGTTAAAGGGAGAAGCAGAATAGGCTGGTGCTTTTTTTTCCCTGGACTTTTGGGAGGCTGAGGGGTGACCTTATCAAGGTTTTAAATTCTGAGGGACATGGATAGGGTGAATAGCCAAGGTCTTTTTACTGGGTTGGGGAGTCCAAAACTAGAAGGCATATGAATTAGAAGGGTTTAAAGGGATAGGGGCCAAATGGGACGAGGTCAGATAGCTATGTCTGGTTGGTGTGAATAAGTTGGGCCTAAGGGTCTGTTTCCATACAGTATGACATTATAAACAATGATCAGGTAATGTTTTTTGTGATGTTCAGTGATGGGTGAATGATGGTCAGGACACTAGATACAACTCCCCTGCAGTTTTCCGAATGGTGGCATGGAATCATTGACATCTCCCCGAAAGGAAGGCACTGGAGTTTCACATTAGATTGTGCTGTTTAAGAGGAATTTAACCCAAGAAGTAACTGCTGAATCACAGCTGGCACACACTGACAGCGTAACTTCAGGTTTCTGTCATTACTTTGGTATCAAGTCAGTATCCTTACTTTGACAACGAAAGATCAGTCAAGTATTTAAGGTACAAAATAGCATATTTCATGGCCTCAAGACATTCCAAAGCATGTTACAACCAGTAGGAACTTCTGAAGTGTAGTCATATTTGTAAGAAACACATCAACCAGTTGCATGCTGCAAGCTCTTAAGGAAGTAGTGTCAAACTCTCAATACAATGAACCACACTCCCAGACTTTCAACAGGACTCAGCAGAAGAATTGAGAATTGTGAGATTCCATTTGCCTCAGTTGTACAACTTAGTCGAGTTGAGTTAGTGAACAAACCAGTCAATTCATTTGTATTGTTGTCATCTTTGCTTTTAGGACAAAACTGATGAGGATAATGATTTGCAAGACTGAAAGAAGTCTGAGAAACCAACAGAACCAACTGAGGACTGATTGCTGAAGTGATCATGAGCTACCAGTACCATAGACTTTGTCATCCTCCCACAGCAATGGTTAACAATTTGCTTTAAAAATAAAATCAAACAGTACTTGAGCACTGTATAAATAATGAGATTTCTTAAAAGGTAATCTGATGTCCCTTTCTCTCCACAAGAATAGAAACTTGTCATTTTCCTGAGTGGGTCATGCTCCTTCAGTCTATGCTAGGCAGTACTTGCCATGGATATTCTTTTCAGGAAAGAAACATTTTTTAGGCCTAACTATGCAAGGGCAGAGGAATAAGAAATATTCAAATAGTTTTTCTTATGGACAGCAGATAACATAATAGAATTTATTTGGCTTTGAATTGTAGCTCTTTTATAGTCAAACATGGCTGGTGTTTCATTTAATTCACATTTTAGTTTGATAAGAATTCTTTAAATGTAATAAACAAGTTCTATCAAAAGAAAGCATTGTTTGTTGCATCCTATGAGTAGGAATCAACTCAAGGTTTCATTTGCATTCATGAGGTCTGTGAATTTTCATTTCAAAGTTTCTTCTGGCCAAGCAGTGAGGCTTTACCAGTACAGGGATGATGACCAAACAGTTTGTTCATGGTCAATAATAATTACAAACAAATCTTCTACATTGCAGGTATGTTTGCGTGTTTAAAATTGAGCTGTTTACTGATTGAAAATGTCTATTGTTAGAATCCAGTGTGCAAATGAAAATAAGCAAGGCTTTTAAATGGAGGTTGGTGCTATCATTGTGCATTGCACAGTAAAGAGTGGAATAGAGATTCTGACAGGGGTCTCATGACAAACAAAACCTTGATCTCGTTTCTTTTTTAAAAAAAGGAGCCAGTAATGTCATTGAAACGTAAGTTTGAGGTTCATAACTGCTGTCTGCAATAATTGGGTGTATTAATAGGGTGCCAACTCTGGCTGGATATGTTAGTTAGATGTCGTCATATAATTGACTTTTCAACTATTGGTGATCCAATGTCATGGAAATTAGATTGACTCAACTCAAATGTTTGCAAGAGCAAAGATAAAGTTCATTGCAAAGGGACCCAATACATTGGCAAGACGCCTCATGTAAGGGGCGTTTGATAGCTTTCGCATCCTCCCTTTATACTATAGCTCACTTCCCCTCATCAGCACCTGCATGACTAGAGGCCTGGAACATTCAAGTTCCTTTCCGTATATGGAATTATTTTTCTCATTTCTTGACTGCTGATATGGCAGTTTAACTGGCCTTGTAAGCCTGTAGTTAGGTCGGTTTGCCTTTACATTTTTCTTTGTTTGCAGTACCCCTTGTTTCAGTCAGACCCTTACTTCTTTGTTCCCCTATGCTTTTATAGATAAATGTTAACTTTCCATTATATTTCCCCCCTTTTTATCATTTCATGACAACAATGACAAAAAATAAACAGAGCCAGACATCTTTACATCAAACTGCTTAGGGAGCACCCTGCCTTTCCTCAAACACCATTTACCCGTAACACAGCTTTCTGGTGGTATCATCACTTGCTCTGGTGTGCCCTGTACATAGTCCATTTTCACACATCACACACTTCAACATTACTTTTGGTGGGATGCACGCAATCGGGTCTTCCTACTGTGGGGCCTCTGATCGTTTTACAATTTGGTATCTCCCCGTACTCACAAGCAAATGCCGTAGGCAGGTATACAAGCAGGGTCCTATACAAAGCACTATCAGTATGACTAGCCCCACAACTAGTAGAGTGTGTAAGATCCAATACCCCCATTCTCTCCAAAGGGAGGTAAGCCATTGGAACCAGAAGTCATCTGCTGGGGGAAGTTGTCTTACTGCTGCCTTCATAAGATTTATTACACTAGTGATATTCTTGGCGAGCTGGGGCAGCCCGATATTTGTGTGAGGCATCTAGCCACTACTTGCACTTATTTGGTTCCGGTGTCGTCTGATGTCTTCTCAGGTCCAGCTACACGTTCCATGTTTATTCCCAAGTGAACACTGATCTGTTGTAGGGCTTAACTGACGAATGGTGTTCCATCGTCGCTACTAAGCCTTTCAGGAATGTTCCATCTCTGAATTATTTCCGTTAACAAAGCCTTGGCTACTGCACTGGCATCCTGTTTAGACATGGGGAACAGTTCCACCCATTTGGAAAACATATCAACGATTACCAGGCAATATCTTTTCCCTTCACTGGGTGTTAGTTCAATAAAATCCATCTGTAAATGTTCAAAGGGTCTTTGGTGTTGGGGGTGTGCTGCCCGATTCATCTGTATTGCCCTCCCCATATTATTAGTGTCACAGATAACACATTGTTCACAATATTTCTGGGAGTAGTTAGTGAATCCCTTGTTGTACCAGTGTGCCGAAATACTGTCGTATATCCCCCCTTTTGACACATGGTCCTTAACATGTGTCAGTTTGGTATAGAATGAGAATAATTATCGCGGTAAACAGGGTTTATCATTGGGGCCACACTATACCCCTTCCCTCATGCTGCACCCTGCCCTTTTCCACTCACGTTTCTCCTCTAGCGTGGTCTGCGACTGTAACTCCCGTATGTCTGCTGTTGGGGTATAAATTTTTGTCATACACATGTCAAACTAATCACTTGGTGACTGCTGGGCTGCCGTCCTTGCCGTTGAGTCTGCCTTTGCATTGCCTTGAGAAATGGAATCGTTATTTTTTGTGTGGGCTTCACATTTACATACAGCAATTGATGTGAGCAATAGGACCGCTTCCAGGGGTCAGAAATCAGGCCACGGTGTGTGATGGGCTTTCCGGTGGAGGTCAAGAAGACCTTGTGTTTCCACAGGGTTCAAAAATCATGTACAACCCCAATTGCATATCTGCTGGCGATGTAAATAATCACTGTCCATCCCTTAGCCATTTCACATGCCTCAGTCAAGGCAAACAGCTCCATTGCTTGTGCTGACAGATGAGAAGGGAGTAATCCTGCTTTGACTACTTCGTAGGTAGTTACTACAGCATACCCAACACAATTCTGGCCTGTCTCTTTGCTCCTGAATGCTGACCCATCCACAAAAAACTCCATATCCGGATTCTGAAGTGGTGAATCCTGCAAGTCTGGTCTCGGGCTGCAAATTTCATTAGTTACAGCGACAGTCATATGGGTCTCCGTCTGCTTCTGTGGGGAGAAGGCTAACAGGGTTAAGGACGTTATATCGCTTTATTGTAATGTTAGGCATCTCCAAGAACACAGTATTGTATCTGAGCTAACGTGCTGCTGACATGTGTGCTGTCTTTTGCTCGAAAAGCAGGAAGGAAACTGCATGTGGAACCATGATTTGGAGATGCTGGTGTTGGACTGGGGTGTACAAAGTTAAAAATCACACAACACCAGGTTATAGTCCAACAAGTTTAATTGGAAGCACACTAGCTTTCGGAGCGACGCTCCTTCATCAGGTGATAGTGGAGGGCTCAATCCTAACACAGAATTTATAGCAAAAATTTAGTGTGATGTAACTGAAATTATACATTGGAAAATTAATTGTCTGTTAAGCCTTTCATCTGTTAGAATACAGTGATAGTTTCACTCCTTTCATGTGTAAATCACAAAACCTTTTTTTAAAAAGTTGCATTCTTGGATTAGCTGTTAACAATGGTGATAACTAGACAATATGTTGACCCACCCTCCCATCCTGGCACTTTCCCCTGCCACCGCAGGAACTGTAAAACCTGCGCCCACACCTCCTCCCTCACCTCTATCCAAGGCCCCAAAGGAGCTTTTCACATCCATCAAAGTTTTACCTGCACATCCACTAATATCATATATTGTATCCGTTGCTCCCGATGCGGTCTCCTCTACATTGGGGAGACTGGACGCCTCCTAGCAGAGAGCTTTAGGGAACATCTCCGGGACACCCGCACCAATCAACCACACCGCCCCGTGGCCCAACATTTCAACTCCCCCTCCCACTCTGCCGAGGATATGGAGGTGCTGGGCCTCCTCCACCGCCGCTCCCTCACCACCAGACGCCTGGAGGAAGAACGCCTCATCTTCCGCCTCGGAACACTTCAACCCCAGGGCATCAATGTGGATTTCAACAGTTTCCTCATTTCACCTTCCCCCACCTCATCCTAGTTTCAAACTTCCAGCCCGCACTGTCCCCTTGACCTGTCCGGACTTGTCCGCCACTTTTCTCTGCTGCCTGTCCCGAAGTCCACCTTGGAGGATGGTCACCCGAAGGTCCGAGGCTGAATGTCCTGGACCACTGAAGTGTTCCCCAACTGGGAGGGAACCCATGTGGAACCAATAGGGTCAATTCCCATAGCCAACTATGTCCCGGGACGCTGCTGCAGCCACAGCTCGCAGGCACTTAGGCAATCCTGCTGCTACGGGGTCAGGTTTTGCCGAAAAATAAGCTACTGGCCTCAAATTTCCCCCATGATCCTGCAAAAGCACAGAGGTCATGCAGACAAGCTTCTCATCTACCATTTGTACAAAAGGCTTGTTTGGATTCGGAATCCCCGGTGTAGGTGTAGTTTGGAGTGTCTTTTTCAATTCACAAAGGCACTCTTGGCCTCTGGGGTCCACTGCAACGGACTCTGAATCTACAACCCTTTGCCATGGGCTATGTTACTTAGGGGCACCTCAAGGGTTGCGTAATGTGGGATGAACATTCTACAGTAGGAGCACATGCCCAAAAAGGATAGCAATTGTTTCTTCGTGTGAGGCTTTGGAATTTGCTGAATTGCTTGAACTCTGTCTTGGCCAATGGCCTTCCCTTGTTTGTATATTAATTGACCTAAGAACTTCACCTGTTGTTGCACAAATTGTAGTTTTGAGAGACTAGCTTTGTGCCCTTCCCTCACTAGATGGCAGAGCAACACAAGGGTATCTTTCTCACATTGTTCCTCTGTTGGTGCTGCTATTAAGCAGTCATCTCATACTGCAGAAGTGCTGACCCCAGGGTTAAAACAAGAGTCTCCAGACCCCTGCGTAGAGCCTCATTATATATGGTGGGGGACACACAGTAACCTTGACAAAGTCGCGTGAAGGTGTACAATTTTCCTTTGAATGAAAAAGCGAACCAGAATTGGCTGTCTGGGTGTACACTAAAGAAGGCATTTGCTAAATCCAAACTTTATTGCTGGAACAGCACAGCAGGTCAGGCAGCATCCATGGAACAGGAGATTCGACGTTTCGGGCACAGGCCCTTCTTCAGGATTCCTGAAGAAGGGCCTGTGCCCGAAACGTCGAATCTCCTGTTCCCTGGATGCTGCCTGACCTGCTGTGCTGTTCCAGCAATAAAGTTTCAACTTTGATCTCCAGCATCTGCAGACCTCACTTTCTCCTCCAAGATTTGCTAAATCCACAACAGAGAACCATTTACTGTCCTGCAGGATTTGAGACAATATAGTATAGAGGTTGAGAACATTTGGGGCGCGCGGAACAACAGTGTTATTGACTGCCTACAGGATGCACAAACCTCCATTCCTCTGGTTCACCTGGAATATTTGCCTTTTTGACTGGAAAAAATGGGGGTTCTCACCAGTGAGTTTTCACAGGGCCAGCAATAAAGTTTCAACTTTGATCTCCAGCATCTGCAGACCTCACTTTCTCCTCCAAGATTTGCTAAATCCACAACAGAGAACCATTTACTGTCCTGCAGGATTTGAGACAATATAGTATAGAGGTTGAGAACATTTGGGGCGCGCGGAACAACAGTGTTATTGACTGCCTGCAGGATGCACAAACCTCCATTCCTCTGGTTCACCTGGAATATTTGCCTTTTTGATTGGAAAAAATGGGGGTTCTCACCAGTGAGTTTTCACAGGGGATTATACTCCAGCCTTTAGGAGGGACTCAAAGACTGGAGTAATTCCTTCTGTAGCCTCAGGTTTTAATGGGTATAGTGCCTTGCAAGGACATTACTCAGACTTCGGGGTTATTCTTATTCTTATTTGTATGAGCCCCATGTCATGCTTGCCTTTTGCCCACAACTCAGTAGGGATCTTTCTCAACCGAGACTTCAACTTTATGAAAATGCCAGGCTACTTTCCTAGGCTCTTCAGGGCTACTGGGGGTTACATGGACTGCCCTATCTGCCTGAGTTAGCCAATTTAGTTTCTTCCTGTATGTCTGCATATCTTCACTGAACCAGATAACCACATCGTCCCTCAAGACCCAATCTTTCGTTTTATGTGCCCTTAGTACCCACGGTCCCAAATCCTGCCACCTGTCGCTGGATCTCTTGACCAGCGGCACATGAGGAAAAGAACCTTTCACATCAAAAAGATTGCGTCTACTTGCTGTCACAGGAACTTTGGATAAGTTCATACTGACTGCACATCTGTGATTATTCCAGTAGAGCTCACACGATAGCAACTGATCTGGCTCAGGAGATTAATTAAACCAGTCCCTCTCATAAGATTCGTCAGGCTCATCGTGGTGTATCTCTAGGTAGAAAATTGGTGTTAGTAGGATTAACATACTCACTTGCTTCCAGGGTGAGTGAATAGCTCACTGAACTTAACGCTCTCTGGCTTAGTCTCCAGTCATAAACATACATCAAGAGTCGTGGGTCGTATTTCTTAGCCTGTACTGGCAATTCTTCTTTTCATATTACTTGCAAACCCCTAGGGGTGCTTAGTAAATCCAATCCCAATTTCACTATGAGATCCCGAGCCTTCAGATTTAAAGGACAGAGTTCCGATAACAAAAATGAAAATTGGGATGTTTCCCCATTACTGGTTTCGCACGACAGGGGTGTGGTGAATCTCATATCACAACTCCTGATGTATCCATTGAGTTCCACTCATCCTTATTTGCGTCGACTCTCTGAACTGGCTTGACTTAAGGACTGAATATGTTTCCCCTGTATCTACCAAAAAGGTAAATGGTGTACCTTCCGCATATAACATAGAGGTAGGCATTGACTTATATGCATTGTCGTTATACTGAACATATGGTCCACGGTCCGCAATCTCAACGCTCAATATGGAGGTGGGACATGTTTACGGTGGTCTGTAAGGTTAGAAGAGATTAGCACAAGCAAGTCTTCGTTGCCAAGCATAAAGAGGCTTACCTGTCCCTTGTGGGCTGCCCACCTCCACCTTAGCCTTCCTCCATCAGTCACCCTGCTGTCCAGCTTCCAGGGCTGACTGAGGCTGTCTGCGCAGGCACTGCCTTTTCCAGTGATCCATTGCTCCGCAAACAAAGCACCTGCCAGATCTACCTCTGCCAGCCCCTTTTTCTCTTCCTCTTCCACGACCTCCACCTCTGCCTCTCCCTTTTTCCGCAATACCTCCCTTCATTGGCTGGGCGACCATTTGCATCATGGTAAGCTGAGCTTTATGTGTTTGCTGTTCCATCTTTAGTTTCCACGTATCTTTCTCGGGCCAGCAATTTCTCAGCATGTATTGCATATTATTCTACCAAATTCAACTTTCCTGTGTCCCAGGTAATACATGTGTCTTTTACCTTTTTTGCTATTTCGTCCTTCATTCCATTGATAAAGCTCTTCCTCAGGTGTGTCTCATACAGTGTGATTTCTGCCTCCGTTATGTCTGCGGGTGGTGTCAGTACACTGTGGGCATTATGGGCTTCAGTGAGGCGCGTAAGGTACTGGAACACTGTCTCACCACTTTGTTGTTTACACATTGCAATTTTGGTCATGTCCATTCATACTGGGAATGCTTCCCTACAGGTGATTGCCAGTGCTGTGACAAAATCATTAAAGTCTCTGTTTGGCTCCGTTTGCGCATCGGCTGCTCTGGCATGGATGTTTGTGCCTGGCCAGTTGTACCTGATTTTGCTGACATCGACACCCAGTTTTCATCCAAGGAGACGTCTCATCTCGTGTGACATGTGACATAACTCGGTACAGAACCTTGTCACTTCTTCGGTGAACTCATTACCTCCAACCTCACGTGGGTCAGGCAACTGTCCATAGGCACTTTCCAAATCCTTCATGGTCCATGGCTGGTGGTCCAACATCGGGTACCCGTGTGGACCTGCAACTTCAACCATTAGTGCTTGCATCTGGTTAGGTGATCGTGCATCAGTATTCTCACTGTCTGACTCATCGTCCATCAGGGGGTGATTGCCTTTCTGTCTTGGAGTGGCTGTCCTTCTTTTGGCCTTGCTTCGATCTGTTGCGGGTATGAGATGCTACCGGTGATTCAGCAGACCCTGAGGCGGCGGCTGCTGACTTTGAATCTTCGGGCCTCGGGTATAGATGTTGTCCTGCCGCTGTCTGCTCTCTTTCTTCCTTGTACGAAGGCGGATCTCGTGGGGGGCTGTTGGTCTCGGAGGGTAGCCATCATGGTCAGGATCTGAAATATACTAAAGACACTGTACAGCTTCATTAGGTTGTTTTCAGCACGTGTCTGCATGTGCACTGGTGTTTGTACGCGTATTTGATCTATCTTTTACTTGAGATTTTCTTTCTCTGATATCAGCCTCAGCCTTCCACATGTTATAAGCAATCCAATTCACAGGTTCTATTTTTCCCCTCCATTTCTCCTTCTTTCTCTCTTCCAGCTGTGACCTCAGTATCTCCAACTGCCTTTTACTAAAACTCCCTCTCTCTAGAAAACCACATTCTTTGATCCACAATTCTAACTGCTTTACAGGCTCTGGACCGTAGTTATTTAACATATATTGTATTTTTGGTTGTCCATTCCAAGTCTTCTGTGGACCCTCTTTTTGTTTGCTCTCGCTGGAGCCCATTTTAAGTGTTATTGGAAAAGAGTTCAGCTCTCTCTCTCTCTCTCTCACGGTACTGTTTTCTTATTTGCCAATATGACCTGCTTTTACCTCCGGAGGTCCCCCCTCATTGGGCGCGCCCACCTCAATGCCTTGGTTTTCGTAAACCAAGAAACCACGTACCTGGTACGTCTTTGGCGAGTCCAACTCAGCCAGTGGTTGTTCCTCCCAAGTCTTCTGTGGACCCTCTTTTTGTTTGCTCTCGCTGGAGCCAATTTTAAGTGTTATTGGAAAAGAGTTCAGCTCTCTCTCTCTCTCACGGTACCGTTTTCTTATTTGCCAATATGACTTGCTTTTACCTCCGGAGGTCCCCTCTCATTGGGCGCGCCCACCTCAATGCCTTGGTTTTCGTAAACCAAGAAACCACGTATCTGGTACGTCTTTGGCGAGTCCAACTCAGCCAGTGGTTGTTCCAAGTCTAAAACCACCCTTAGACGTGCTGCCTCTTAAACACTCTAGAGACGGCAATCCTTTCCCTTGAGTTTTGCTTGAATACCATGCGAGAGTTCACTGGACCCTCCTCTTGATTTATTTACTCTCTTAGAACGAGTCTCTATGTAGGATTACTTACGCCACGACTCTTACCCCGATCCTATCCGATACGGATCCCGGGTCTGGGGCAATTCACAGATTCCCAGCCCTCTCACACAAAGGGGCCAATTTAGCACTCGAGATGAAGTGAAAGTCCTTCAAAGCGCTGGTGCTTACACCTCCTGGGAATCTTTCCCAATCGCGGGATCCCGGACGAGCCCCAAGTTTACTGTCGTGGAAATTAGATCGACTCAACTCAAATGTTTGCAAGAGCAAAGAAAAAGTTTATTTCAAACCTTTGCAAAGGGACCCAATACATTGGCAAGATGCCTCATGTAAGGGGCATTTGATAGCTTTCGCATACTCCCTTTATACTATAGCTCTCTTCCCCTTATCAGCACCTGCATAACGAGAGGCCTGGAACATTTGAATTCCTTTCCATATATGGAGTTGTTTTTCTCATTTCTTGACTGCTAATATGGCAGTTTAACTGGCCTTGTAAGCCTGTTGTTAGGTCGGTTTGCCTTTACAGTTTGCTTTTACATTTTCTGTTCGTTTGCAGTACCCCTTGTTTCAGTCAGATCCTTACTTCTTTGTTCCCCTATGCTTTTATAGATTTCACAATAAATTTTAACTTTCCATTACATCCAACATGCCAATTATCACAGAAGCCAGTATTTGCAAGTCTTTTCAATCAATCTAAGTTTTGACTTTTGAAGATCTGGTCACCCTAACCTTCTGAACTCAACAGCTTCAGACCATGAACACTTTCCTCCATTTTGACTTTTGTTATTTTTCCAAGGACTAATCTGTACCTTTTTATAATTTTGCTTTCAGAAAGAGCTGATCTTTAGTTTACAATACTTACTCTGTACCAATGCTGTTTCTTCATTGCAACTGTTACCATGCGTCAACTTTTTGTTCCATGACATGTTTGATATTTAATCACTCCCAGTCTCAAATCTATCTCTGATCTACTCTTCTGCTCCACTTAGCCCACCACTTTTGTCTGAGGATAAAATTTATCACATTTTTACTTTTTATCTGTTCC
>NC_057750.1:15994285-15995386 GCF_004010195.1 Chiloscyllium plagiosum
TAATCCTCTGATGTTCTGAAAAAGGGTCATTGCCAAAATTTTAATTCTGCTTTATCTCCATAGATGCTGCCAGACCTGCTAAGTTTTCCAGCAATTTCTGCTTTTAAGAGTCATGGAGTCCTACAGCATGGAAACAGATCCTTTAATTCAACCAACCCGCACCGAAAATGTTCCTCGACTAAACTAGTCCCACCTGCCTGTGGTTGGCCCATATTCCACCAAACCTTACCTATTCATGAACTTATCCAAATGTCTTTTTAAACACTGTAACTGTATCTGCATCCGCCACTTTTTCTGGCTGTTCATTCCATACACAAGTGCTCTGTGTAAAAACAAAAGTTGTCCCTGTCTTTTTAAAATCTTTCTCCTCTTACCTTAAAAAATATGCCCTCTAATTCTGAACTCCCTCACCCCAGGGGAAAAAACCTCAATCGTATAATACAATGGGGAAATTGCGCGCCAAAAACCGTTATTCAAACAAGCAACAAATCAAGAATGGACAGACACGATAGAACAAGCCATAAACACCAAACAACGACAAACACACATAAAGAAAAATCGGGACCTGAAGAAAAAACTTGACAAACTCATAAACAAAGACAAAACTGATAACACGGGCATGGATAAAGAACTTATCAGACCGAACCCTATCAGACACAGAAAAAGAGGTACTAGTAAAAGGACTAAATTTCAATTACCGAGACACTGACAAGAAGGATTTCCTAGCAGCATTAGAAACCACGTTGAAGGACAACAAACTCGCGGAAGAAACACAACAAACGATCAGACAAACGACAGTTGCACCTACTCTAAGCCGAAAGAGGGGAAGGAAACAAACTGAACACACAAGAAAAGAAAGCCCTAGAAAACCTCAAAAAAGACAAAAACATTGTTATATTACCTGCAGACAAAGGTCGGGTCAGTCATCCTGAACAGAAGGGACTACATAGAGAAAGCCAATGCACTACTCGCAGGCACCAACACCTACCAACAGGTGGCGCTAGACCCGACCCCACAACTAGGAAACAAAATGACATATCTCCGAAGAAAATTACACCATTCCGGACAATTAAACAAGACGGAATTCCAGAAAATGAAACC
>NC_057750.1:15995522-16049078 GCF_004010195.1 Chiloscyllium plagiosum
CACCCGCCATCAATCACATTACCAACGAAAACATCATGAAGCTAGTGGACCTGTGCCTCACCACCCACTTCACCTTCAACAACATAATCTTCAAACAAACCAACGGCACACCCATGGGATCTCCTCTATCAAGATTCCTAGCAGAAGCGGTAATGCAAAGACTAGAACAAACAGCCCTACCAACCATCAAACCAAAAATCTGGGTCCGCTACGTAGATGACACCTTTGTCATTACAAAACGAAACAAGATAGAAGAGACATTTAACATCATCAACAACACCCTCACAGGCATAAAGTTCACCAAGGAGGAAGAAACCGACAACAAACTGGCATTCCTGGACGTCACAGTTGAAAGAAAGGACAACGGAGAACTACAAACCTGCGCATATAGAAAACCAACAAACACTGACCAAATACTTAACTACACCAGCAACCATCCCAAAACACACAAACGAAGCTGTATCAGAACACTATTCCAACGAGCCACCACACACTGCAGCACAGACGAACTTCGGAAAACAGAGGAGAACCACCTATACAACGTATTCAAGAAGAATGGATACTCAAAAAATACAGTCCGCAGATTCCTCAAGAAGAAACCACGACAAGCAGACCAAACACAGCCAGAAACCCTAACCACCTAACCATGACAGCCAGACTACTAAGACCCCTCGTAATCCTAGGAGCACATAAACCCACCAACACTCTCAAACAAAAACTAACAAACTTAAAAGACCCAGTACAACCCATGGACAAAACCAACGTCATCTACAAAATTCCATGCAATGACTGCCACAAACACTACGTAGGACAAACAGAAAGAAAGTTAGCCACCAGGATCCACGAACATCAGCTAGCCACAAAACGACATGACCCTCTCTCCCTCGTATCCCTACACACAGATGAAAAAACCCACCATTTCAACTGGGCCAACACATCTATCCTGGGACAGGATAAGCAAAGACATGCCAGAGAATTCCTAGAGGTCTGGCACTCCAACCACAATGCCATAAACAAACACATAGATCTAGATACCATCTATCAATCCCTCAGAAAACGAACAGGAAATGACATCACCACAAATCTCAGGAACCCCATCCAGGACAAACATATAAATAGAAAGCAGGAGACAACAGCTTCGCTTCACTTGGAGGTCGCCACTGATGATGTTACCTAGCCAGGTAATGAAACGTCTGGATATCAAACCTACAGCTCAGCGAGCATACCTACACCCTAAACCTCAATTGTATCTCTGCCCCTCATGATTTAATAAATCTCAGTAAAGTCACCCTTCAACCACCTATTCAACCTCGGTGAAAAAGGTCCCAGACTTTCCAGTCTATGTTTGTATGTCAAACCCTCTATTCATGGCAACTTCTTGGTAAGTCTTTTCTAAATCCTCTCCAGTTTAGTAGTATGCTTCCAAAGCAGGGCGACCAGAACTGAACACAGTAGTCTGGAAGAAGACTCACCAACATCCTGGACAACCTCAACATAACCCCAACTCCTTTACTCAAAAGTCTGAGCAATGAAGACAAGTGTGCTATACGCCTTCCTAACCACCGTCTACGTATAATGCAAATTTCAAAGAATTATGTACCTGAATCCTTATGTCTCTTTGTGCTACAGCACTACCCAGGGCCCTACCATTAATTGTATAAGTCCTATCCTTGTTTGTATTACCAAAATGTAATACCTCACATTTATCCAAATTAAAGTCCATCTGCTACTCCTCAGCCCATTGACCCAATTGATCAAGATCTCTTTGTAATCTCAGATAATCATCTTCTCTGTCCACGTTACCACTAATTTTGGTGTCATCTGCAAACTATGCCTCCTACATTTTCATCCAAATGACAAGCAAAAGTGTATCTAGTACTGATCCCTGTAGAACACAGGGCTTTGGTCCAAAAAAAGCCTCCGCCACCCTCTGTTTCCTACTATAAAGCCAATTTTGTATCCAATTGGCAAGCTCACTCTGAATCTCATGTTCAATTTCCTGCAATAAAAACAGAAATTGCTAGGAAAGCTCAGCAGGTCTGGCAGCATCTGTGGACAGAAATTATAGTTAACGTTTTAGGTCCAATGATCCTCAGAACTGACTGTAGCGAGGAAATTTTTTTTAATGCAGAAGATAGGGAGGGGGTAAGGAGTAAACGATAAGTGGTTAACAATGGGTTGTGTACAAAAGCAGATCATATGATAACAAGGCCTGGTGTGTGGGGGCTGGAGTAAAGATATTGGAGAAGGTGCCTCAAGCTCTAAACTTGTTGAACAGTGGAGTTCCCAAGTGGAAAATGAGGTGCTGTTCTTCCAGCTTGGCTGAGCGGCACTAGTTCACTGCAGCAAGCCTGAGACAGAGATGTTAGCCAAGGAACATGGTGGTGTGTTGACCTGGCAAGGAACTGGAAGTTCAGGACCTTTTTTGTACACAGAGTGCTTCTGTTTGGCATTTCACCAGCTTCCCTGGCCAACATCTCTGTCTCAGGTTTGCTGCAGTGCTCCAGCACAGCTGGAAGAACACCACCTCATTTTCAGCTTGGGTTTTTAGCGCTTGAAAGACCTCCTCCCTCACCCTTACCCAGTACCCCCCGCCGCCTTGTTATTACGTGGTCTGCTATTCACTACTCCCCACCTCACCCCAAAGACAACTTTTTCCTCGCCACCATCAGTTCTGAGGAAGGGTCATTGAACCTGAAACATTAACTCTGATTTATCTCTACAGATGCTGAGCCTTTCTAGCAATTTCTTTTTTTATTGTTACAGATTCACTATCACTTGAGGGAAACCAAAGCCTGTCATTTTTGTCTTAAATGGACAACCCCTTACTCTGAGAGTATGCTCTCAGGTCCGGGACCCTCATACCAGAGCAAACAACCTCTCAGCATCTACCCTGCCAAGTCCCCTAAGAATCTTTAATGTATTGATACCTTTATACTGTTTGGTGATGCACATACTGCTTTAACTCAATGTTATTCATATCATTCTTCAAAACTCCAATAAGTATAGTAAATGAGAAGGTAGACAAGACCAACGCTATGAATATAAACAACCTTTACAGTTACCTACACACTTCGCTGCTCGGCAATTCGTGGATTTCCGTGGCAATGACGTTACCGTGCCTCCCCGGAGAGCGCTTCGGGTGCTTTCGGCTGGCGGTGACTTCATCCACGAACGGTGCGGACGCTGAAGAGGGAACAGCACCTCGGGGCTTTCCGCCAGCTGCGTTCGTGAATTTCCGTCAGCCTTTTTTCGTTTCGTCTGTGCGTCACGGCGCTGAGCCGGCGGGCGGGCGCCATGTTGTGGAAGGTGTTTTCTTCCTCTTTCAGTCAGTGTGTGTAATGGAGAGACACCCGGGGGTCGGATCCGCACAGAAAAGCACCGAGAAAATAGCTGCCAATATCAAAACGCTTAAACAGTAACAACAGAACCGTTTATTTCCTATTTCAAGAATCAGTGAGAGCTCAATTGCAGTGCCCGGTGGTAATTTTTTTCCAATAAGGAGAGAGATATATAATTTTTGAGTAAAGACAAAAGGGAGAGAGCGAGAGAGAAAATGTCTCTCGAAAGCCTCAGCCTCACCTCCTCCAACAAGCAGTCCCCCCAAAACGAACACAACAACATCAACCTCACTGAGTCAGGAGACGAAAGGTCGAGTAAAAACAACCTTTTTATCCAACATTTCTCTTTTTATATATTTATATAAAAACAACAACAAATTATCCAACAATCTACCAAGGTCAATTTTTCTGAAGGGAAACCTTGGAAACGGAAGGTAGAGGAATGTATCTGTGGATTAACATTTTTTAAAGAAGGATTTTTTTCTTTCTCATTCTAAATCCTCTTGAAAATTGGTTCGCTGGATTTTATATATATATAAATATCCTTTTCATATATAAAAAGAAGGAACTAAGGGGTGATTTAAGGCCTAATCGCATGCTTGGGTGGTGGAGTGCAATGTGGCTATGTCTTTAATGCAAAGGAGTTCTTTTTACAGTAGGGCCTATTTCTGTATGCTTATTAATTTTATTTCATTGATGCTTATTCTTTCCTCTATGGTCCTTTAACAAAATGCAGCCCGGTTAAAGGACATCGGCAATTGACCTTTGAACTTCATTTTTTTTTACCCAGCGTCCCCATTGTAAATGGAAAAACATTTATCATTTGTTTTAAACCTGCTTTGAATCTATCTTGATGTGTTTGTGATTTTATTTTAAATATGCATGATCAATTTTCAAACATGACTTTGCAATCGCCTCACAAATACAACTACCCAAGTTTTATTCTTTTTTTAACGTGGCTTCAGTTTGATCCTTTCAAAATCTGTTGTAACCATATTAAAAAAAACCTTCTGTTTGTACAGTATTTGCTGGTCATTGAAACATTCATTCCTTTGTTTGCAAAGAAAAACAAATTACAACTCTTCGTTAATTTCAATGTCTTCAGTAATGAATGCTAACAGGTCCCTTGCTGTACATTTCTTTTGTAGACGTAATTTTATTCCTGTTATGAAAAAAAAGTTACAGCGTTGCCATTAGGATATCAATAAAGTGTAATAATGAACATATAAATTTTTAAAAAATATGTCCATACAAACTGAAAACACTCAACAATACAGCTTAGATTTTACCCTTCCAAATTCAAATTGTTGACTATGGGTTATATAAGTAAATATAGTACTGGTAACATTTGCCACTAATAGAGTAATTTGAGACATTGTCATTTTCTATCAGCAGGCAGATTAGGACAACATTGAAATGGGGGTCAGTCATTGCAGGTTAAATTCAACTACATTTTCAATATTAGTTATGGATCAAAATGCTGCTATGGTTGAACTCTGCCTTTATTGAAAATCACTTATAAACCAAAGTTATTTTATCAATACCCTGGAGTTAAATAACATAGGTAATCCTGATGTTGGCAAAATCATTATATGACTTGAAATAGGTCTCATCAAAGAAATTTGAGGTACATGTAGAGTCCATTTATGGGGTAAGTACAAACCTGAAGATTCGATAAATTAAGTTCATGTGTTAATACTGAATAGCTTAATCTTTTAACCTGGACAGTGTAGTTATGATGTGAACAATGGTCATGATTGTATCAATAACTGTTTTGCTTCAGTAATTTATAAAACTCATTGTATTTGGGGTAACATAGAACCTAGCTAGGAGTTTGATTGACATGACAGGATGATAATTTATAAACAATGGATATTTAATGAGGATGAGCCACTTTTTTCTTCATAATTTAATTCCCTCTTTCAAATTGAACTTGCTTTTCCCAATTTGGATCATCAAGCCATCGAAGAGCAGGCTTTAGGTATATTATTACCAAATTTTACATTAAACTTGAGCATCATTCACATCAACTCATTTGCAAAGTCATGGAATTATGCAAGGAAATTTTGGAATGGGGTTGGGAAATTTAGGATCAGTTTGAAAGAGAAAATTAAATAATAAATTGTAGGTAATTCTTGTTAACTGTTTATCTAATTACAAATGACAATCCTGTCATGTTGATCATCATCTTGTGATTCATAATTTTAAGAGTTAGCAACAAAGTTTTCTTTCATTGTTCTTCAAGGACAGGATAATCTGGGTTCTTTGAATTGGTGCAGAATATTTGTTTATCAGGAAGTAGGAAAGATTCTCTCTCATTTATTGAGTTCCTATTTCTGGCAGCGGCAAATGCCAAGCAGTTCAAAAAGTTAGGAAGACTAGTAACTCAATCTCATCTTTTAAATGATTTCTGACAGTGCCTTCAGGCTAGATCAGGTAATATTGAAGCTAGGATGCAATGGGAGTTTAAGGAAAAGGAAAGGGGAATGATATGAAAGACTGTAAATTATTACATCATTGTTATGACTCCATCTGTTGGACTTATTTACCTAAAAGAATGGTGTTTTCCCAATGGCTCAATTAGTAAAAGCTTTGAGCTATGTAGATGTGAAGTCTACAGATAGTGAGGATGCTACAGTGCGCCTTAAAGAAGAGAATATCAGATTGATGTTGGAAGGACAATTGTATGTGGACATCACCTAAGGAGAGGATTGAGTTCTACTGTTATGTCTGCATTATGGAAAAATCAGCTAACCTTCCCACATGAGTAATAATTCTGCGAAGGAGATTGAAGGTACTCAGTACCATGTTGCAACTTGAGTATGATGCAATATCTTCAGTAAATGGGATGGGGAGAAAATTCATTTGTACAGTGAAATAAATTGAGAAAGTTGCATTGTTTGTTTGTGTTGATAGTGAGATTTTGTCGGCAATTTATAAAAATGGTAGAAAATTGTAAATAATTGTAATTGGTTAACATAGCCATATCAAGACTAATTTGTCTCTTCTGTGCCTAGCGGCATATGAGGCATCCTATTTCTTCCACTGCTTCTATATTCAAAAGATCATTGCCTTCTTGAACATTTCCGGTTTTCCACATGATATGTTGTTAACCTGACCAGAGTGTTTCAGTTGCATGTAAATAGGGATTATGATGATCAGGCGTAAGAGTGCCTGATTGGATGTTAAATCCAGTTTTCAGAGACTGGTATGTTCTTTCCTGCTCACTAGGACAAAGGCTTATTATATGAAACACTGTAATGCGATACTTTTGAATGCTTTACTGCATTTGCATCTAGACTTTTCACAGCCTTCTAGATTAATGGTGGTTGTGGAAGAGTTCTGGCTAATAATTGCGGAAAACTACCATTCTCTCTAGACTGGTGCTTTTTTGAAAGACACCTAATTCCTGGTGTCAATAGAATGCTCCTTTGCCCCATTTAGATGGAATTGAAATGTTCAGCTTCTTGAACCTTGGTTACGACACTCACTACTGTGGCAGTTTTGTTCACCATGTTATTACATAGGTGTGTGGATAATGGAGAGGATGCAGAGGATTTACAAGGATAATATAAATATATGGGTGTTCATATCAGGGAAAGATTGACAAGCAGGGTCATTTCTCTGGATGGAAAAATAGGGCAGTGGCCTTACGGAGGTCTTTAAAATGATGAAAGGTTTTGATAGCATGCATATGGGGAAGATGTTTAATCTTGCGGGGAAGAAACTATATGCCATCAATTAAGATAGTTGCCATGAAATCCAGTAGACAATTCAGAAGAAACTACCCAAGGATTGGTAAGAATGTAGTTTAAGGGAATAGTTGAATTGAATGATATAAATGCAATTAAGAGTATTTGAGACAAGTATATGCTGGGAAAGAGAGCGATTGGCCTATTTTTATGCACTATATACTCCATAATTCTATTTATGCAAATACAAGCTACGTAGGTCTCCAGATTTTCCAGAAACTAAAAAATATATTAATTTATTTGGGAAAATGATAGCACAGTCATAATGCCATTGGAGCAGTAATCCAGAAACCCAGGCCTAAGATCTGGGGGGTGTATTCAAGTGCTATCAGGCACCTGGTGGAACTTGAATGCAATTGACAAGTCTGAAATATAAAGCTAGTCTCAGTAATGATGATCGTGTTGACTATCATGGATTGTTTTAAAAAAAAATCTAGTTCACTAGCATCATTTTAGGAATAGAAATCTATTGTCTTTATCCTGGCTGGCCTACTTATGACTCCAGATCAAAGTTATGTGATTGATTCTTAACAGTCCTCTTCAAATGGCCTAGCAAGCTACTTAGGTAAAGGCGATTAAGGATGGGCAACAAATACTGGCCTTACTGCCAACACTCTATGAAAGAATATATTGTTAAAAAAAATTGTTTAGCTGTAGTTTTTGAAGATAAGCCAGAAGTGCTGATTTTATTTTGCGATGTTTTGGTGTGAAGATTGTCTGAGTTCCTTCATTTTGAAAATACACATTGCTCATGAGGCAGCTAGCAACAACCCGAAATGTTTGAAATTCTATATCAAAATCCTCAGTCGTGTCACTAAAGATTTTCCCGCATGTGTGCTGCTAGCGCGCTGAATATGTATTCCTTAGTCCTTTTAGTTTTCAGTCTTAAAAAAAAAAATTCCTGTCATAGAGTCATAGAGATGTACAGTATGGAAACAGACCCTTCGGTCCAACCCGTCCATGCCGACCAGATATCCCAACCCAATCTAGTCCCACCTGCCAGCACCCGACCCATATCCCTCCAAACCCTTCCTATTCATATACCCATCCAAATGCCTCTTAAATGTTGCAATTGTACCAGCCTCCACCACTTCTTCTGGCAGCTCATTCCATACATGTACCATCCTCTGCTTGTTCATTTTTAATATACTCATACTCATATATATAGACCATACTGTTCCTGTTTAAAGTGGGATGTTTACCTCTTTTATATCAGAATTGGGAAGCTGGTACGTTGGATGTAAGATGTTCTCTGACTATTTGTCACTATTTTAAGGTCCTCATATACCATTCACTGTCTCTGAAGATGGACAGGACAGTTATCAGATTTCTGTTAGTATCACTGTAAAACTAGTACTGGGAGGCACATAAAATCTGATTTCTTTTCCCAAAAGAATTCTTTTGGGATAGAGCTTGTTTCTACTCAGCATTGTTCCAGTCCAGTCTCTGTTTAAGTTCACCATAAGTGAAATTCTTCTAGTCTCCTAACAAAGTCCTGATTTCTTTTTAAGCTATAAATTTATATAAAATGTAGTGAATGATGTAAAGGTTTAGGTGTTAAGTCGACTGAAAAATCAACAGCTTGCTTTTATATTAGCACCTTTAGCTAAAGCACCCAACACTTTATACATGACAATAATTATCCAAAAAATTGACACTGAGCTAAAGAATAGGTTTTTGGGACAGATTACTAGAAGCTTGTCCAAGAACCAGATGTTTGAAATGCTTCCGAATAAAGAGCTGGAGAGTGTTTAGGTAGGAATGTCAGAGTTTAGGCCTTAGATGGCTGAGTTCACAGCCACCAATGATGGGATGTGAAAGTGGGTACTGTGTATAAGGGTAGGTTTGAGATAATGCAAAGATCTTTCCGATATTAGTAGACATTGACCTATAGACGCCAATTTAAAGAGGTTTTAAAAAGTTCGAAGTGTTGTTTTCCTAATATATAGTCAGCAAAGTTGCATGCTGTTTCTTTATTGAGCAGTACAAGCCAGGAGGCTGTGAGGTTTGACATTAGTTTTTTGTTTTGGGTTGTTTGATTTTCGCACCAGCAGTGCTTCACTTGGCTTTAATTTTCCAGAGCCAGGGAAGGAACGGGTCAAATGAGGTTCACTTTCCTAAATGCAGTTTAATAGTTGATAGTGGAAAATTTGCTGATATCAGGTGAAGCTGGGTTGGCAAATGGTGTCACAGGTTGTAGAATTGCTTGTTAACTTTCCATGTCTAGGCTTCCATAAAGAACCACCACTTGGTTAATGTATTAGAGGGTGACCAAATATATTTCAACTCCATCAGGAGTAGAGAAAATTACCTCAGGTATGTTCTCATTTAAAATTATCAGACGAAAGTTAGCAGGGAGATTTTGAGCTGTATTGATAGGCTGCATAGACTGGGGCTATTTTCCCTGGAGCATTGGAGGCTGAGGGATGATGTAATAGAGTTTTAAAAATTCATAAGGAGCATGGATAGGATACATAGACGAGGTATCTTCCCTGCAGTGGAGGCATCTAAAACTAGAGGGTGTAGGTTTAAGGTGAAAGGGGAAAGATTTAAAAGGGACTTAAGGGGCAACTTTTCACACAGAGTGTGGTGCATGTATGGAATGAGCTACCAGAGGAAGTGGTGGAGGCGAGTACAATTACAGCATTTAAAAGGCATCTGGATGGGTATATGAATAGGAAGGGTTTAAGAGGGATGTGGGCCAAATGCTGGCAAATGGGACCAGATTTATTTAGGAATCTGGTTGGCATGGACAGATTGGACTGAAGGGTTGTTTGTGTGCTGTATGACTCTATGACAATGAACAATTGCCATTTTAGTGATACAATAAATTTGAACGAAGCTGCTTGATGTTTAATAATAAATGCATGCAAATAGTTTCAATTTTAAGTGTTAACTGTGTATGTTTCATAATGGCATAATTAAACTTACAAAGGCATGTTTGTTAAAGACATAAATGATGGAAGGTACACTGCTTGACAGTCAACGTTTGACAAAAAAATGTTAAAGTTTTGTGCAGCATCCTCTGTCAGAACTGTTATGGTGTTTGGGAGAGAACTGCGGCCTGACAATTTGCAGTTGGTTTTCACCAAGAAGCAGCTAATGGATGTTAGAGCTTTTATAGAGACTTCAGTTGAAGGAAAAAGGTATGAAAGTCTGAACATTAGGTAGAAACCTTGTTCAGGCAAATGAGACTGGGAGTGCATTACCATGTCTCTCTCTCGTACCCATCGAAGCAACTGCACAGAAAATGGAAGTATCTAGGATAGGAAATTGTGTGGCCTTTAACTTTATACTTAAATGTTAGTTACTTACCCAATATCATATAGGTTCTTTATTATACCGTAACTAAGTGATACGAAACATTGCAGTGAGTCAGTGTCATAGGTGGAGGAAAAAATACCACATCCAAGTTTGATCTTCGCTATCACCAATGTGTGTCGACTGCCCCAGATGTTTTGTGATGATCAAGAACAGTTTCACTAGCTTCTTGTTCATTCTTCAGCACAGTGAAACGAAGGTTTAAAAAATTCATAATATTACATAATTCATCAATATTGCTGTTGGCTGAGACCTAACTCAACAGAGACTAGAGATCACTTCTGTTTATGGCAAATATTTTCTTTGGGTAGTATTTTTGACTTATTATTAGATCTTGTTATGATTTAAAAAGTTATATTTTTGAATTTGTACCTTCAAAAACTTGCATTACTACTTTGTGAATTCCACATTGATTCCATATAAAAACAAAAGGCATGTAAACTGCATTATATAAGTCATTGATTGCTTACATTTGCCTTTCGGTTTTTTGCTATAAAAACAACTTCGTAGATGTGCAATTTTTAAAGCAGAAAAAGGTAATGTTTGAATTTTGCTTTATTGTTTAATTTCCTAAGTTTTAATTCTTACCTCGTTACCTGTTCTTAGCAAACCAGTAATACAAAGTAAAATGCCAGAAATGTGAAAACACTTTTCCCTCTGACTTTCTTCCATTTCTGAGCCATTGATTCTTTCTTGCTGGAGTCCAATCTCTTGATGGATCTTACTGTGAATGTGTAGGCGTGATGGAAGTTTAATGTTGGAGAAAGCCATAGCCCTTGTTGCTGCTTGTTTTCGCCAATCATCAGCACATACTTTCCTTTAGGGATGTGTTCAGGGTGGAAACTCTTTCTTCAGAATTGGGAACTAAAGCCAGCATGCAGCATTAGTATATGAACTGTGTTTGAGTTCAATTAGCTTCACCACAGACCAAATCTTGGAACCTCGTTGGTGTACTTGCCGCAAGTATTGACTACCTCAGTGTTGATTCATTGGGATAGCTCTACTTTTGTGGTGTCATACCACTATTGCCATTCTACAAATCAGAAGGTTCAACATCAACCTTCAGTCTGTGCCAAGCTCACTACTTTCAATCAAGACGTTGATGTCCTACAATTGATCTGAGTCCTTGTGAGGTTAGAAAGGGAGAAAGTTATTCTGAATTCAGGTGAGGACAGGAATAACTTTCTTGTGTTACCACTTAGGATTCTCACAAAAAATGTAGCTGCTGAAAATACAGAAATTCAAAGGAGTCCTCAATTTCACATATGCTGCCTCAATATAGTGAAACAACAATTGAATTTCACTGTCTGGTCTCATGAGTGACCAATAACCAGTATTTTGAGGTAGTACAGGGCTCTTGAGACATGTGGAACCCAACCCCCAAAGCATTACTGGCATAATTGGAATTGGAAGTATTGCTTCCATAGCAATGTTGTTTATTCATATGATTAATGAAATTGTTCTTTAAAGTTACAGTCAATTTAACTCGTTGGGAGATTATCAAACTGAGCTATGAGTATGTTGCTATTTCTGAGTCAGGTTCTTGATAGAATTACAATGCTATTTCACTTTAGCTTGACGTTAAAACTCACACAATACTAGGTTATATTCTAACAGGTTTATTTAGAAGCACTAGCTTTTGGAATGCGGCTGATGGAGAGCAGAGTTCTGAAAGCTAGTGCTTCCAAATAAGCCTGTTGGATTATAACCTGTCCACCCCAGTCCAACGCCGGAACCTCCACATGATGGCTACTTTAGCTTGGACAGTGAAGTTTGCATCCTGCTTTTGGCTCTGTACTCAGTGGAACTGGGTGGTGGTCAGTTCTGATCCCAACAAAGAACAAATGATTTATTGTTTTCATTCGCTGGATTATAACTGGCATCATAAAGTCATTCTAGGATTTTTTTGCTTAATTGCTAATTAATCACTTTTGTCTCTACTGCCAATTTCTGCCTTTGATGATTCATTTCTGGTAATGTAGGGAAGAAGGAGAACTGGAAGAAGGAGAATTAGAAGATGATGGTGAGGAAGTCGAAGCTCAAGATGAGTCCCAGGAGAAAATTAAAGACAAATGTGAAAAGCAGGAACGGGATCATGAGGATGATGAGAAAGATAAGGATAAGGACAAATCCCATCGTAGGATGAAGAGAAAACGAAAAAAAGAAAGAGAAAAAGAAAAGAAGAGGTCGAAAAAGAAACGGAAATCAAAGCACAAGGTAATCAGCCCTAATATTCAATATCAACTGAACTTACATACATGCAATGCTCAAGTTAAGATAGATGCACAGCTATGTCTCAGGTTAACAATATTGGCTGGGAGTCAAAGGTTGACATGGCAGTGAAGAACGCTTTTGGCACACTGACCTTCATCAGTTAGGGCATTGAGTATTATAGAAAGTTGTACAGGACTTTGGTGAGGCTGCACTGAGGAGTATTGTGTTCAGTTTTGGTCATCTTGCTCTAGGAACGATGTTATTAGACTGGAAAGAGCGCAGAGGAAATTTACAAGGATGTTGCCAGGACTCAAGGGTCTGAGTTATAGGGAGAGGTTGGATGTTTTTCTTTAGCATGTAGGAGATCTTATGGAAGTGTTTAAGATCATGAGAGGTGTGGATAGGGTGAATGCACTTAATATTGTTCCCAGGGTTGGGGAAATCGAGGACTCTAAGGCATCTGTTTAAGGTAAAGAATAAATGGGAACCTGAGGGGCAACTTTTTACAAGAGGGTGTTACATATATGGAATGAGCTGCCAGCGGGAGTGGTTGAGGCGTGTACATTAACAACATTTAAAAGGCACTTGGACAAATGCATGGATAGAAAAGGTTTAGAAGGATATATGCCAAGTGCAGGGAAATGGGCTTAGCGTGGATAGATATTTTGATTGGCGTGGGCCAGTTTGGGCTGAAGGGCCTGTCCCCGTGTTGTAGGATTGTATGATTCTATAACATCAAGTAATGTTGCAAACGTATAAAACGTTTGGGGTATTGTGCAGTCTCCACACCACACTGTAGGAAGGATCTGAGGCTTTTGACAGGGTGAAAAAGAAATTGACCAGAATCAAAATTGAAAGAGCCTCGCATGCTGTAAATCAGAACCAAAAATAGAGATTGCTGGAAAAGCTCAGCAGGTCTGGCAGCACCGGTGGAGAGAAATCAGAGTTAATGTTTCGTGTCAAGTGACCATTCCTTAGAACTGGTAGTAGCTTGGAAAATGTCAGTTTAAATGCAGAAGCTATGATGAGGGGGAGGGCATAAGGAGTAAATATCCACTGTAAACCCACCGACCCCCACAGTTACCTGGACTATATATCCTCACATCCTGCTTCCTGTAAAGTATCTATTCCATTCTCCCATTTCCTCTGTCTCTGTCACATTTGATCCGATGATGACAACTTTGACAAGGGAGCCTCTGAAATGTCCACCTTCTTCCTCAAGAGAGGATTCCTCAGCACTGTTGTTGACCTTGCCCTCAGCCGGGTCAGATACCTGCACTTCAGCCCTCACCACTCCCTTCCCTCCCGCAACAGCGATAGGGTCCCTGTTGTCCTTACCTACCATACCACCAGTATCCACACCCAAAGGATCATTAACTGCCATTTCCACCACCTCCACTGAGATGCTACCACCAGACACATAACCCCCTTCCTTCCCTTGCCAGCCTTCCGCTGATCCCTCCAGGACGGCCTGGTTCACTCTTTCTTCACTCCCAACACCTCCACCACAGCTTCATGGCATCTTCCGCTGCAACTACAGAAAACGTGACACTTATCCATTTACTTCCACCCTTCTCAGTATTCGAGGGCCCAAACACACATTGCAGGTGAAGCAGCACTTTACCTGCACTTGACCCAACCTTGTGAAAGTGAGTACTGCTGGAACCCTGATGAAGGTCTTTTGCCCGAAATGTCGATTTTCCTGCTCCTCAGATGCTGCCTGACCTGCTGTGCTTTTCCAGCACCACTCTAATCTTGACACAATCTAGTCTACTGCACTAGCTGCTCACATTGGGGAAACAAAGCATACACTGGGTGACTGCTTCGCAGAACACTTGCATTCTGTCTGCAAAAAAGATCTTTCAGTTGCCTGCCACTTTAACACGCCACCGTGTTCTCTGGCCAACATGTCTGTCTCAGGCTTGCTGCAGTGCTCCAGTGAAGCTCAGTGCAAACTGGAAGATCAGCACCTCATTTTCTACTTGGGGACCCTGCAGCCCTCTGGAATCAGTATAGAGTTCAACAACTTAAGGACTTGAGCTCTCCCATGACCTTACCCCAAACCCCACACACCAGGCCTTGTTATCACTTAGTCTGCTACTATACAGCCATTGTTATCCGTTAACAATCTCTATTAATAGCTATTCACCCTCCTAGCTAGATCGTTATCCACTCCTTTGTCTGTCCAACTGTTCTTTTGTCTCTTTGGGCTCTATCCCCACCTATCATTTATTCCTTACCCCCGCCCCCCACTCTGTCTTTTGCATATAAACTGACATTTTCCCAGCTACTATCAGTTCTGAGGAAGAGTCACTAAACCCGAAACATTAACTCTGATTCTTCTCCAAAATGCTGCTAGACCGGCTGAGGTTTTCCAGCAATCCCAAGTTTATGAGAATGTTGCCTGGAATAGCGGTGTACAACCTATAAGGAGAGTTTAGACAAACTTGGATTGTTTTAGCTAGACTATCAGATGCTGAAGAGCGATCTGACAGACGTGTATAAAATTATGAAAGGTGTGGATAAGGTGGATAGTTGGTGTCTCTTTCTCATGGTGAACATGTCACATTCTAGGTTTAAGATGAGAAGGTAAAAATTTAAAGGAGAAGTGAGAGGAATGTTTTTTACACAGGATAATAGGTGCCTGCAATGCACTGCTAGGGAAGGTGGAGAAGCAGAGACAATAACAATGTTTCGTTGGCATTTTGACAGAATAGAGGGATATGGACCATGTGCAGGCAGGCGAGATTAGTTTAGAATAGACTCATGTTCGGCACATATGGTGGGCTGAAGGGCCTGATCTGGTGCTGCGCTGTTATATGTAACTTGGATGTTTTTTTTTAGATTAGATTACTTACAGTGTGGAAACAGGCCCTTCGGCCCAACAAGTCCACACCGACCCGCCGAAGCGCACCCACCCATACCCATTCCCCTACATTTACCCCTGCATCTAACACTACGGGCAATTTAGCGTGGCCAGTTCACCTAACCTGCACATTTTTGGGCTGTGGGAGGAAACCGGAGCACCCGGAGGAAACCCACGCAGACACGGGGAGAATGTGCAAACTCCACACAGTCAGTCGCCTGAGGCGGGAACTGAACCCGGGTCTCTGGCGCTGTGAGGCAGCAGTGCTAACCACTGTGCCACCGTGCCGCCCACAAAGGGATGTTATGATCCCTTTAAAATTTACATGCTCATGCAGCCATTTTTCAGTGTGCAATTTCTACTGTGGCGATTCACCGAATTTTTATCACAGAACAAGGCCTATATGATTCCAGATTGCTTGATATATGTGGAGTTCTGAATAAAAAGTTACAACACGAGGGTAGCATTCAGCCCAGTGCGTGTGTCTGTGTTAAAACAAACCTATGTAGTCTAATTCCCACTTTCTATATTTTTTCTTTGTCTGGTAGATTATGGCACCAGCAAAGAACCAGCACAAGAGCAATATGGCCTGAGAGTCATAGAATCTTAGGATGGTTACAGTGCAGAAGAAAGTCATTGGTTTGTAATGTCTAGCTCTCTGCAAGAACAATGATGAATGTGTTTCCAACATGGACAGTGAATTACAAATCCTGACTGCTGATGTAAAATTTATTTTCTTTGTATCAATCTTTTACTTTGTCATTCAACTTGTATTGATGTCTCAGGTTTTCCAACCTTCTGCCAGTGTCTGACATGGCTCCTTATTTCGAATTCCTCCATCAGTTCTTCCCTCAACATTTTCTTTGCTGAAGGAATAACAGTCTGTTCATGTGATTGAAGTCCTTCATTCCTAGAATAATTCTTGTAGATATTTACTCCATTTTCTCCTAAGCCTTTATATCATTCGTGAACTGTGGTGCCCAAAATTGGGGACAATATTTATGAAAATTTATCACTGCCTTGCTTTTGTATGCTATTACTTCACTTTAAAGCCAAGCATCCTGAATGTCTTTTGACTATTTTCTCAATCTGTTCAGCTTTCTATCATTTGTGCACTAATATTTCCAATCTCTCAATTCCTGCACTTAGTTAAGAATTGCAGTCTTCCTATCACAATGTATCAGTTCACACTTTACTGAATTAAATAGCCTCTGCCTTCATTCCCCCTGCCATCCACCAACCACCACCACCACCACGCCTAGAAAACAACAAAGTAAAACCCTGCTGACACTTAATTCACTTCATTTCCCAGAATTAGATCCAACAGTGGCTCCTTCCTCATTGGAACTATACTGATGTAAAGTAACTTTCTTGGCCATATTTTGTAAATGCGTCCCTCTTTGTCCTCCTGGTCTGTACCTGAATAATTGAAGTCCCCTTTATATCTACTGTATAATTGTTGAAGCTATCTATACTGTCCTTCCAAGTTTGCATTTCTCTATTTTTCCCATTAGTAGATAGTCCAATAGTACTTCTTAGCTTGAATCAAATAAATTCAGTCCTTGGTCCTCTCGGCATTGTAGTATTTCCTTTAACCAATCTTGCCACCCTTCTTTCTTTCCTTGCCTGTCTTTTTGGAACATCTTCCAGAAATATTTAGGATCCAATCTTGTCTTTTTATGAGGTAGGCCCCCATTATTGACAGAACATCTGTTTTCTACATGGCTATTTATGCCTGCAACTCAGCAACCTGATTTGTTTAGTTTGTTCGTACAGTTAAATACATATTCAACTAATTTTTAAATGCGATCTTTTCTCTACATCCTTCAGACAATGAATTTTAGCCAGTCATTGCCTTCTGGCTTTTGTCTCCTGGTTACTGACCTATCTGCTAAGGACAGCAAGTTCTCCTTATCTACTGTTATTAGGACTCTCTGTCAATTCCTGAATCCCTAAAATTACAAACTCATAATATACAATCTCTGAATATAGTTTAAATATCCTAGCAATATTCTTATATGTCTCCTTTATTCCCTGCAGAGTGCTATCAGATGATTTCAGAAATGCAGTGAAATGAATTGCACATAGTATCTTCAGTGTGGTCTAAATGCTGTTTTATGCCATTCTAGCATAATTTTACTCATATTCTGTGCCTCAGCTAAAAGATAGTTTCCCATATGCATTCTTGATCACCATAAATACTTTCTGTTATTTTCAGGGATCTGTGATAATGTCTCTTCTTGTTCACTTCTTGGTATGCTCCCATTCTTTATTATTTTAGTTGCTTGTTTCTCATCTTGAAATCTATATCTTCAGGGTTCAAAAAGCACAAGTTTGGTGCAAATGTATTCTTGAAAGCCCAAAAAAGCCTGCAAAAATTCAATCACAGCGCAACCAATAAAAGAAAAGTAGTTGATTTGACAGCATGTTCTAAATATATAACTGCTACTACTGGAAGGTCAAGAGCAGCAGATACATGGAAACACTGTCACCTGTGTGTTCTGCTCCAAGCCACACACCGTCCTGACTTAAAACTAGGTCACTCGTACTTCACTGGGTCAAAATCTTGGAAATCCTTTCCAAGCATCCCTACTGGCCTGCCTACACTCTATAGGACTGCAGGGTTCAAGGACCTCATCATCATCTTCACAAAGATGTGAAGAATGAATAATATATGTTGGCCCATTAAATGGGAATATATTGGCGACAGTATTTATCTTTAATGATCTAATTATGGCATTGACCTTCTTTACATAAAGTAAACAAAACAAGGATTTTGAATGGCCTTGAAATTGAGTGAAATTTCATAGTATACGCGAATGCAGTGAGGCTGCCTCTACTGTTTTGTGGTGGTATAACTTGCAAAATGTTGTTGCCAAGTAAGCATATTGGTATGGCTTCTAGATATGTCATGACACACTGTGGAGCAAGTGGGACTCGATTAATCTGGGTTGTGGGAATTGCTGCCGAGATCAGCATTTATTGACCACTCCAAATTGCCTAGAGGGCATTTAAGAATCAACCACATTGCTGTGTGTCTGGAGTCACATTTAGGCCAGACCAGATAAGAATGGTAGTTTTCTTCCTTAAAGGACATCAGTGAACTAGGTGGATTTTTTTGACTATCAACAGCAGTTTCATGGTCAACATTAGATTCTTACTTCAGATTTTTATTGAATGCAGGTTCCACCATCTGCCATGGCGGGACTTGAATCTGGGTCCTCAGACCATTACCTGTGTAGCTGGATTAATTGTCTCGTGAAAATACCTTGAGGTCACTGCCTCCGTGAACATGGGCTTCCTGGCTCAGAATTAGGGATACTACCACTGTGCCATGGGAGTTCCTTTTAGTATAGTCTTCTATGTTTCGGTCATCTGGTTACAGTAGATAACAACTTAAATGTACATTGGTGTGTTGTATTTTCAGATTTTCCACTTTACCTGTCTTTGCAGAGACATGTATCTTCCAGTGATGATTTTTCTGACTATAGTGATGAGTCTGACTACAGTCCTGGGGAGAAGGGATATCGGAAATATCGGGAATACAGTCCACCATATTCACAGGTAAAGACAACAGAGTAGAATATTAATTCTTTTTGTGCTACCTCACTTTCCACTGCTATCTTCAAGGTATTTTCTCTAATGGTTAGTATAGGTTTGGCCTCAGAAAAGCATTTTCTCTTTGGATGTCTCTTGCCATCACTCCATGCTGTATCAATGACATTAGAATCTGGAGCATAAGTATGCCATTCCATTCCATTCCTTGAATCTATATGATTATGGCTGAACTGATTGTGGCATTAACTGCACTTTCAGTCCATCCCCAACAAACCTTAGCATCCTTGCGGATCAAAAATCTATTTAACTTATCTATTTAACATTGAATATTTTCAATGCCCCTGCTTCCACAGTGTGCTGCAGAAGGGAATTCCAAATGTTTATTACTCTCTTCATCTCTGTTGTTATGACCAGGTGAGAAGATATAACTGTGTTTTCTCTTTTCCTGCTCCTGTTTTCCCACAATAATTTTTTAAATTTAAAAGCAGGATGTTGTATAGCCAATTCAATAAGTATTTAGGCTGTTGCAGATTGTAAGAATTAAGCCAGACACACATTCTTGAAAGAAGTGAGTTCTATTTTGTTTTATTGCTAAACCCACGCAGGTAAAAGTATTGGAAAGACTGTTTAAAAAATGTTCAAATGTATCTTACTCCACACTAATGTGCACAAATGTATGTGCTCCCCAAGTATACAAAAATTGAATACAGGTTTGCGGTGTTTCAGGTTTTTCTTAACATTAGATTCTTGTTCATTCTTGGCCAATTTAAGAATGCAAGTTTTAAAAGAAAAAGAGAAGTTAATGAAGATTCACTAAACCATTTGCTTAACACTAATTTCTGGTGATTCTGTTCTCCTGGAATCATTGTTGCTTGGTTGAAATCTTCCCTCAAGATTCTGTGTTTACAGCAAGGAGGTTCTGATTAATTTTCAAGCCTTAGCCAAATAGACCCCTGCTGCCAATGGCAAGGCCTAAACAACATTAAAGGATACAAAATAAAGCAGAGCAAGATAGCTGACTAAGACACATCTCTCTCTTGCGCGCTCAACGCGGTTCGAGCAGAATACCAATGGCGCAGTGACACCTGCCCCGATAACCCCGGATGCACCTGTGCCCACTGCCACCGCTGCAGACATCAGATCGGTCTTCCTGGGAGTCAAGTTAAGGAAAGCAAAGGGCCTGGACGGTGTCTATGGTCGAGGACTCAGATTCTGTGCGGACCACTCAGTGGAGTTTTTCACTGACATCTTCAACCTCTCTCTACTACAAACTAAAGTCCCCACCTTCTTCCAGAAGATTACATCATCCTACGAAAGCACATTCAATATGCCTTGATGACTACCACCCAGTGGCTCTGATCTCAATAATCATGAAGTGCTTTGAGAGGCTGGTTACAGCCCACATCAGCTAAAGTCTCACAGCCTGCCTCGATTCCTTATAATTTGCCTAAAAATGTAGCGGGTCCACGGCAAATGCCATATCCCTAGCCTTGCACTCACCTCTGGAATATCTGGACAACAAGGACACCTCCGTCAGACTCCTGCTCATTGACTACAGCTCCCCCTTCAAAACCATTATCCCCTCCAGACTGATTTCAGAACTCCAAGATCTTTGTCTCGGCTCCGTCCTTTGCAATTGGATCCTCAGCTTCCTGACCCACAGACTGCAATCAGTGAAGATAGGAAATTGCATCTCCTCCACAATAACACTGACCACTGGAGACCCCCAAGGATATAACCTCAACCCCCTACTATACTTCCTATACATCCTCGACTGTATTGCCAAATTCCAAGATAATGCCGTCTGCATGTTCGCTGATGACACCACTGTAGTAAAATGGATATCTAACAACAAGTAAATATACAGAAGGAAGATAGAGGGCTTTGTGACATGGTGCAATGTCAGCAAAATTAAAGAACTGATCATTGACTTCAGAAGGAAAGGAGGAGAATATGTCCTCATCTGCTGAGGTTCAGAGGGTGGAGAGCATTAGGTTCCTTGGATGTCTGATAATTGATAACCCGTCTTGGATTTCCCACGTAGATGCAATGGTCAAGAAGGCACAACAACGTCTCTTCTTCTTCAGGTGGTTCAGGAAATTTGACATGTCCATAAAGGCCTTCACCAACCTTTATAGATACACCATTGAAAGCGTACTTTCTGGTGCATGATGGTCTGGTATGGCAACGCCCAGGACCATAAGAAATTATAGAAGGTTGTGTGTCGAGTTCACCTTCCATCTGTGAAGTTCATTTACACAGCTCGTTGCTGTGGAAAGGCTGCCAACATCATCAAAGACCCATTGCACCCCTGTAATGATCTCCTACAACTCTTCCATCAGGCAGAAGATACAGAAGCTTGAACACATGCATCAGCAGGTTCAGGAACAGCTTCTTCTAGGTTGGGAGACTGGAGTTGATGTGGCTGTAACCAGCCTCTCGAAGCTGTTTACAGTAGCTTCTTTCATGCCATTATTAGACTGATGAATGGACTCTGTAGTCTCAAATAATGCTGATCTTACTTACATTGATCTTGCCGAGTGCATACCCTGTGCAGTGTAACCTGTTTGACTCTGTCTAAGTCCTTTTACAACATTTGATCTGTGCATCCTTGCTGCTTATGATCTGTCTGTACTACTCGTAAACAAAATTTTCCACTGAACTTCGGTACGTGTGACAATAAATCAACCAATCAAGTTCAAGTCCAACAGTCAGATACAAAAGAGTTAATGTCTCTCCATGTTATTTGTGTATTCCAAAGACTATAGAATGCCCCCATTGCTTCTGTCTCACCAACATGTCATGGCCAAGAGGATTGACTGTGATGCTTAACATTGCATTTTTTATTTTTCTGCTTTGTACCAAGATTTTATACGTAGATACCTAAGATGGTGCAGTAAGTGGTGAACTTGTTAACTTTTCACTGTACTCATATGAGTACATGTCACCATATGAGTACATGTCACAATAATGTAATTCAATAATTTAGTTTCAGATATCGCAACCATTAATCTCGAATAATTCATCCTTCATCTTGATGTAAGAAGCTGAATCCGCAAACATGTCCAGTAATGCCATTGTCTCTAATCGGGTCTCCATGGAGAGAAATGTGGCTTTATAGACACAAATTAGCAACTACTTTATTCAGTAACCTTGGTTTAACACGAGTGTCTTTTAACAAAGCACTCCATAAAGGCCAGCCAATAAAATTACAATTAATCTTTGTTGCACCAATTAAATGTTTTTAAATTGTTCCCCCAGTTTTAGATTCCCTCCCAGCCTGCCTCAGTCACCATGAGAGGAAACATTTTCCAGCATCTGTCCTGTCCAGCCCCCTCAGAATCTTGTATGTTTGAATATAATCTCCTTCTTCTAAACTCTAATGAGCATAGGCCCAACCTTCTCCACCTTTGCTTATAAGACCAACCGATCTTCCCAGAAATTGCCTTCTCTGAATGACAGGTTGAGAGAGTGGCTAACAAATCATATAGTTTCTTATACTTGAATCACAAATCATGGAGTACAAGAGCAAGATAGTTATGTTAAACATGTCTAAACTTGGCCTCATGTCTGGGTGCCATTGAAGGAAAGGTTCAAAAAAGTTAGTGAGAATGAAGGAAAAATAACAAGAACAGAAGTTGGGACTGTTTTTCTCAGAGAAAGGAAGGTTGGAAGTAATTTGCCATAAGATGTTCAAAGTCATGACGTGTCTGGTATCAGGAAAATCTACTCCCATTGATAGAAGGATTGAGAATGAGAGGGCACAGATTTAATATGTTTTTCTTTATTCTTTCATGGGATGAATATGTTATTGGCAAGGCCAACATTGTTGTCCATCCCTAATTGTCCTTGAAGTGAGTGGCTTGCGAGGCCATTTTAGAGGGCAATAAAGAGTCAACCACATTGCTCTGGTTCTGGAGTCATGAGTAGGTCAGACTAGGTAAGAATGACAGATTTCCTTGCTTAAAAGGTATTGGGGAGTCAAGTGGTTTTACAGCAATTGGTACATTAGTTGCATGGTCACTGTTACAGAGACAAGCTTTATGATTCCAGTTTAAAAAAGTGAATTTAAATTCATCTGAACATGGACCAAGGTTAGGCTATTTGGCTCCTCCAGCCTGTGCTGCCATTTAAAAATATCATGGGTGATCTGATTGTAACCTCAAATCTGTATTCCTGCCTACCCCATATTCTCTAATAACCTTTTAACCCAATTGCTCAACAACAGTCTTTCCACCTCTCTCTCAAAAATATTCAAAGTCTCTCTTTCCATCACCTTATCAGGTAGAGTTACAAAGATTCGTGACCCTCTGAGAGAAAAAGTTTGCCTAATCTTTCTTAAATGGGTGAACCCTTATTTTGAAGGTATAATCCTTTGTTCAATATTCTCCTACATGTGGAAACATCCTCTCCATATCTACTTTGTCAAGACCTCTCGGAATCTTATTTTTAAATCAAGTTATCACTTGTTCTTCTAAAGTCCAGCAGATACAAATCTATTCTGTTATACCTTTCCTCATATGACCACCCACCCATTCCAGGCATTAGTCTGGTAAACCTTCTCTGCACTTCCAATGAATTTAAATCCTTCTTTAGATCAGATGACTAATACTATGCATACTACTCTAACTGCCATGGTGGAATTTGAATCCATACTTAGTCGAGGCTTCTGCATTATTATTGTACTACCATTACCACTACATTACTGTCTTCCCATTGGCAAAAGAAGCAATGGAGGCATGATGAGAAACTTGTTCACGCAATGACTGGTAAAGGAGGAGCAAATGAGGGGAGAGTTGTGGGCAGAATAAGGACTCTATGACATGCAGTCAGCATCATTGAGAGGAGCAGTTGAAGTGAGGACCCTCATAGAGAAACAGACAGACCAGTTGCAGACCTGAGTGGAACTTGGGGTATAATCAAGAGCAAGATTTTTGTAGTCTGTTCTTGAATAGGAGCATATTCTTGAGTAGGAGCAAGGGTCTCATAAAACCAAGAGGGTCCATATCCTATGTATTATATGTCTGAGGAGCTTAGGCCCATGATTTGAACATCTTGGACTATGTGGAAAATCCTAGCATTTCTTGGCTAGCTGGATGACTATGTTTGTGTGAGGTCCCTCTGCTTGGAGTGACTCGAATTCAAGGCTTGGAAGCTTGAGCGGCACCTCAGGGCATCATGGTACATTCGCGAGGCTGAGAAGTTCATGGATAGCACATTTCAGGATGTGGTCATGCTGCAGTTTAAGTAATTATAAGCAGAGAGGGAATGGGTGACTGCCACACGGAAGAAGGGGACCAGGCAGGTAGTGGGGAATCCCCCAGAGTGCAACTTGCTTGCAAGCTATTTTTCAGCCTTAGAAAATGGTAAGAGAAAATGTTTTCCTCTGGAGATTGGGCAGAGCCAAATCTATGTTATTGTAGATGGTCAATTGCTCTGGGAATTGGTGAAGGTGGGCAGGTATGATAGGGCAGTAGTGATAGGAAATTCATTAGTGAGGGGCGTAGACAGAGGCTTCTGTACTTTACAAGTGACTCCCAAGATATATGTTGCCTCCCGGGTGCGAGGATCAGTGATGTCACAAAACAATTGAAGGGCATTCTGAAGGGTAATGGATGGCCAGAGGTTGTAATTATAGAGTCATAGAGATGTCCAGCATGGAAAGACCAACCCGTCCATGCCGACCAGATATCCCAACCCAATCTAGTTCCACCTGTCAGCACCTGACCCATATCCCTCCAAACCCTTCCTATTCATATACCCATCCAAATACCTCTTAAATGTTGCAATTGTACCAGTCTCCACCACTTCCTCTGGAAGCTCATTCCATACCCGTACCACCCTCTGTGTGAAAAGGTTGCCCCTTAGGTCGCTTTTATATCTTTCACTCTCGCCCTAAACTTATGCCCTCTAGTTCTGGACTCCCCTACCCCAGGAAAAAGACTTTGCCTAATTATCCTATCCATGCCCCTCACAATTTTGTAAACCTCTATAAGGTCACCCCTCCACCTCCGACGCTCCAGGCAAAACAGCCCCAGCCTGTTCAGCCTCTCCCTATAGCTTAAATCCTCCAACCCTGACAACATCCTTGTAACCCTTTCAAGTTTCACAACATCTTTCCGATAGGATCATATTGGGACAAATGATATAGGAAGAAAGAGAAATGAAGTTCTGCAAAGCAGGTGTTAGGGAGTTTGATAGGAAATTGGAAAGCACGACTTAACGGTCATGTTCTTCAAATTATTCCCAGTTCCAGGCAGGAGTGAGTAGAAGGATAGAGCAGATGAATATATGTCTCAAGAGGTAGTGCAAGCGAGAGGACTTTAGATTCATAATGCATTGCTACTGTTTCTGGATGTAAAGGGACATCAAGATTAGGATTAAGAAAAAAGCAGTTTATGGCAGATATGGAGGGATCAATATGGTAGAGGATTATAGAAAGTGTGGGGCAATATTAAAAAAGAAGTTAGGAAAGCAAAATGTGTGTATGAGAAAGCATTGATGAATAGAATAAAAGAAAATCCAAAGGTTTTTTTTTAAAAGATATAAAGGGCGAGACACAACTAGGGAAAGAATAGGGATCAATCAATAGAGATAATCTGTGTCTGAACCTAGAAGACAAGGCAATCTTCAGTGAATACTTTGTGTCAGTCTTCACAATGGAAATGGACGACACAGGTCTAGACGTTAGAGTGGAGCACAATAAAATATTCAATTAACATAGAAAGAGGAAGTACTAATGGGTTTAGCAGCCTTCTAAGGGGATAAATCTGCAGATCTGGATGAGGTGTACCTCAAGCTGTCAAGGGAGGAGAGATCAGGAGATACTGTAGATGCTAGAAATCTGAATCAAACACTGAGAATGCTGTGCAAACTCACTAGCTCCTGTAACATTTGTAGAGAGTGAAATAAAGTTAACATTTTAGGTCTGGTATGATTTCTTCTGCAGAACTGGAAGGTGTTGGAAAATGTTTTTTTTAATACATAACAGAGGCAGAGGCTAAATTCATTCAGTTCTGAAGAAGAGTAATGCTGAACTTGAAATGTTAACTGTGTTTCTCTCTCCACATATGCTGCCAGACCTGATGAGTCTCCCCAACATTTTGTGTGTTTGTAGGACATGTCAGGGACCCTGGCAGTAATTTTCAAGTCCCTTGGTCAAGGGTGCCAGAGGACTGGAGGACTTCTAATGTAATCCTATTGTTAAAATTGTAGGATGGGTTAGACCAGAAAATTACAGTCCTGCCAGTCTAACCTGGGTGATGGGGAAGTTATTGGAAAGAATTCAGAGAAACAGAATATATCTGCATTTGGTAATGTGGATTCATCAGGGGTAGTGAACATGGATTTGTGAACGGAGGGTTGTGTTTGATAAATTTGATTATGTTTTGTGAGGAAGTAACCAGGAGTGTTCATGAGGGAAATCTGTTTAATGTAGTCTACATGACTTTAACAAGACTCTTGATAAAGCTGGCTTGGCAGACTGGTTAGAAAGTAAGAGCCGATGGGGTGCAATGAAAAGTGGCACCCTGATCCAACACTCGTTGAAGGTCATGAAGTTGAGGTGATGATGGAGAGATGCTTACGAGACAAAAAGTCTGTTTTCCGTGGGGTTCCACAGGGCTCGGTGCTAGGGCTCTTGCTGTTTGTGCTGTACATAATGATTTGAACTTTAATTTTGCCATCAGGAAGTTCATAGATGACACAAAAATGGATAGAATGGTAAGCAGGGAAGAGACTACCCTTAAACTACAGAGGAATATCAGTAGACTGCTCAGGTGGGCAGAGCAGTGCAAAATTGAATTCAACCCAGAAAAGTGTGAAGTAGTGCACTCAGGGAGTCTAATAAGGCAAGGGATTACACAATGAATGGTAAAATCCTGGAAATTATTGATGATCAGAGGGACCATGCTGTCCATATCCACAGATCTCTGAAGGTAACAGGCAGATACATTGGGTGATTAAAAAGGCTTAGGGGATACTTTCCTTTAGTAGCAAAGGTATAGAGTACAAGAGCAAGGACCCCAGCCTTGACATTCACAGTGTGAAACCTAGAGAATAGGAGCAGGAATAGGCCATTAAGCCTTTCAAGCCTGCTTCACTATTCAATATGATCATGACTGATCCCCCATCTAAATGCCATGCCTCTGCACTCTATCTGCACACCTTGGGACTTTGATCAGCCATTTCATTCTTGCTTCTGCAGTGTGACCACCTCGCTGTAGGAGTTAACCACAAAGATCTCAGCTTTGCCGATCCTCCACAGTGACTTCATCTGAGAAGTGGGTATCAGTAGCTGCAGCTGGAAATGTGCTGCACACATGATCACCATGTACACAGGAAGTGTCCCTGATTTCCCACAACTCAAAGGAGAGGAGCAACTTACCTCTGGCCAAGCTGCCTTGCCATCACTTGCTCTTAAAATACTCTTTCCGTTTACTTTGTATTAAAGAATGTAAATATATGCCAGGGAGCTGGTTTTATTATGACTCTATTCAAGACGGAATTAGATCATTATCTGAAAAAGAAAGAATCAGGGTTATTGGGAAAAGCCAAGAGGATGACATTAGCTGAATTGCTCATTCAGAAACATGATGGGTCAAATGGTCTGTGTTGCAGCAATTCCAAGATTGTTCCAGTGCTTCCAGTTCTAGTTAGAGTTGATTCACCAGGATGTTACCTGAGCTGGAACGTTGCAACTATGCAAATAGAATAGAGAAGTGTAGTGTAAGGAGGAAGCTGATTGCGATCGATAAAATTAAGAGGCATGGATAGGGAGAAACTTAACCCCTCGTAGAGGGGTCAGTAATCAGAAGCCATATACTTAAGGTCAGGAGCAAGAGGTTAAGATGGCGTTTAATGAAGAATTTTTTGATATTTGGAATTTGCTGCCTCAAAGGACAGTAGAGGCAGAAACATTGAAAACTTATTTAAATGAGAACTTGAAATGCTGTACCATACAAGGCTGCGGGCTAAGTCCGGGCAAATGGGATTGGAGTAGATAGGCACTTAATGACTGGCTTTGACGCAACGGAGCAAGTAATCCATTTTTCTCGGCTGTACAGCTTAAATTCTGGGCATGGTCTCATTGTTCTAGCCACTCTATCCTATTTTTTATACTCCATTTCCATAAATGTGACACAACAATCCCAACCCTTACTTGGGGAGCATATCTCTCATGCTGCCATTATCGTTCAAAATTAGGTTTTGTAACATCCGTTGGTTAAGAGTTTTAGTGAACTTTTTAGTGCAAGATTTGAATTTCCTGTTGGTATTTAGGAGATATTAGAAATACTATGTTAGATTTATTTTTAAAATAATGCAGATGTGCTATTTTGAGAAATAAATCACTATATTCCCCCAAGACTCTGCCTAAATGTAACTGAATAAACATTGAGAACTAGAGCTTGTTTAAGAATTGAAGACAAAGACTGGCATTCGCATAATGCCTTTTAAGATGTTAGAGTGTCTCAATTTGCTTTACAGTCAACCAGTCATATTTTAAGGTATAGGCAGTGTAGTAATGCTGAAACAGCAATGTCTCACTAACAACAGTAAAATTATACCACATAATCTGATCTGGTGATGTTTGTTGAGGTACAAAAGTTGATCAGAGCACCACTGCCATGGGATCTTTTAGGTCCATCTGGGAGGGTCTTGGTTTAAAATCTCATCAGAAGTGTAGCACCTCCAACTATGGTTAATTCTCTCGGGACTGTACCACAATACCCATTTCAGTTTTGTACTCAGATCTCTATAGTGAGACTTCAACCTAAGAACGATTCCACTGATCATGGTTGACATCATTATAAAATATTCTGGCTCACTTCAATCAGGGTAAGTTAACTACATTATGCCAATGAATAGTGAAGTATAGAAAATAGGGTGGCATGGTGGCTCAGTGGTTAGCACTGCTGCCTCTCAGTGCCAGGGACTCTGGTTCGATTCCAGCCTCAGGTGACTGTGTGTGTGGAGTTTGCACTTTTAACCCATATTTGTGTGCGTTCCTCCCATAGTCCAGAAATGTGCAGGTTAAGTGAATTGGCCATGCTAAATTGCCCATAGCATTGAGGGATGTGCAAGCTAGGTGGGTTAGTCAGGGGAAATTTAGAGTAATAGGGTTGGGTACTTGCCTGGGTGGGTTACTCTTTGGAGGGTCACTGTGGATTTATTGGGCCAAATGACTTGTTTCCACACTCTATGATTTCCTTTCTTCTTAACTTCTGTACTTGTCCTCTGTCAATTCATTTCCTAATTAATTATTGCTGCTATTGTTCCAGATCTTGTTTTACTGGTATGTTCTTTTTTTAATCCATCCACTCTTCTTTTCTTCCTTGTGAGTTTTTTTTTGTTGTATTGATTTAACAGGGAGATGATGGAGAAATGATTCTCTCTATAGTTAATAACAAGCAATAGTAAATTCTCTTGCTTACTTGGTAATAGATTGAAGCAGGAATTCAGAAAGAATCAGCAGGGGATGGTGCAGAATCTTCCCAAACTATTTATTTGGTGATGGAGAGAGAGAGAGAGAGCAATACAATTTATGGGAAGAGTCTGAGAGAAGAGATAATATGATTTTATTTGCGAAGTTAGAACATTATAACTGAGTATTCCAACTTACCTGAATCACTGAGTAAAAAAAAACCAAGGAACTGCAGATGCTGTAAGTAAGAAACAAAAACAAAATTGCTGGAAAAGATTCCATTTTGGCCGGAAAAATAAAAGGGGAAATTATTATTTTAAATGGGAATCACAATCAAAGTGCATCAGTGCAGAGGGATCTAGGTAGCCTTGTGCGTGAATCGCAAACAATGGGTGCGCAGGCGCAGCATATCGTAAGAAAGGCAAATGGAATCTTGGCATTTGTTCCAAAAGGACTGGATTATAAAAGTAAAGAAGTATTGTTACAATTACATAAAGCATTGATGAGACCACACCTGGGGTATTATGTACAATTTTGATCTCCTTATTTGAGGAAGAATGTGGTGGCACTGGAGGCATTTCAGAGGAAGTTCACCAGATTGTTTCCAAAGATGAAAGAGCTGTCATACAAGGAGCGGTTGAACAGTTTGGGCTTGTACTCCCTAGACTTCAGAAGAATGAGAGGGGATATGATTCTGATCTATAAAATGCTAAAGGGAATTGATTATATGGATGTTTAACAATGTTCCCCATAGTCTCAAACAAGAGGTCTTGATATTGAGTGAGAGGAGCTAGGCTCAAAACCAGATGAGGAGACACTACTTCTCTCAGAGGGTTATGAATCTGTGGAACACACTGTCCCAGTGTGCAGTTGAGGCAGAATCAATCAACATATTCAAGGAAGAAATAGATCTGTTTCTGATGAAGAATGGGATAAATGGCTTTGGGGAGCAAGTACGAAATTGGAGTTGAGACCAGGACAAGATCAAAGAACAAAGAAAATTTACAGCCCAGGAACAGGCCCTTCAGCCCTCGAAGCCTGAGCCGATCAGAATGTAATGTCTAAACCTGTCGGTCAATTCCTAAGCATCTATATCCCTCTACTTGCCACCTACTCATGCATTTATCCAGACGCATCTTAAATGAATCTACCGTGCCTCCCTCTACCACCTCTGCTGGCAACGCGTTCCAAACGCCCACCTCCCTCTGTGAGAAGTACTTGCTGCATGTATCCCCCTTAAACTTTCCACCTCTCACCTTGAAAGCATGACCTCTCGTTATTGAGTTCTTCACCCTGGGAAAAAGCTTGTCTCAATCCACCCTGTCTATACCCTTCATGATTTTGTAAACCTCAATCGGGTCCCCTCTCAATCTCCTTTTTTCTAATGAAAATAAACCTACCCTACTCAACCTCTCTTCATAGCTAGCACCTTCCATACCAGGCAACATCCTCATAAACCTTCTCTGCACCCCCTCCAAAACGTCCACATCCTTTTGGTAATGTGGCGACCAGAACTGTATACAGTATTCTAAATGCGGCCGAACCGATGTCTTATACAATTTTAACATGACTTACCAGCTCTTATACTCAATACCCTGTCCAATGAAGGCAAGTATACTATATGTCTTCTTGACCACTCCATTTCCACCTGTGCAGCAACCTTCAGGGTACAATGGACCTGCACTCCCAGATCTCTGTGCCCATCAACTTTTCCCAAGGCCCTTCCGTTCATTGTATAATTCGCTCTAGAATTAGTCTTGCCTAAATTCATCACCTCACATTTGTCTGGATTGAAAACCATCTGCCACCTTTCCGCCCAACTCTCCAGTCTATCTATAACCTCCTGTATTCTCTTACAGTCTCTTATGCTTTCTGCTACTCCACCAATCTTTGTGTCATCTGCAAACTTGCTGATCATAACAACAGTGCCCTCTTCCAGATCATTTAGGTTTATTACAAACAACAGTGCCCCCAACACTGACCCCTATGGAACACCACTTGTCACCTTTCTCCATTTCAAGAAACTCCCTTCAACTACTACTCTGTCTCCTGTTACTCAACCAGTTCTTTATCCACCTAGCTAGAACACCCTGCACACCATATGACTTCACTTTCTCAATTAGTCTACCGTGGAGAACCTTATCGAACACCTTACTAAAGTCCATGTATATGACATCAACAGCCCTTTCTTCATCTATCAACTTGGTCACTTCCTCGAAGAACTCTATTAAGTTGGTAAGGCATGATCTCCCCCGCACAAAACCATGTTGCCTATCACTGATGAGCCCATTCTTTTCTAAATATAAATAGATCCTATCCCTCAGTACCTTCTCCAGCGACTTTCCCACCGCCGACGTCAAGCTCACTCGTCTGTGGTTACCCGGAACATCCCTACTACCCTTCTTGTACAGGGGGACAACATGAGCAACCCTCCAGTCCTCCGGCACCTCACCTGTATTTAAGGATGCCACAAAGATATCTGTCAGGGCCCCAGCTATTTCCTCTCTTGTCTCCCTCAGCAATCTGGGGTAGATCCAATCCAGTCCTGGGGATTTGTCCACCTTAATAACCCTAACCTACCCAACTCATCTTCCCTACTTATGTCAACGTGATCCAGACTAATCAAACTTCTATCTCTAATCTCAACATTAATCATGTTCCTCTCCTCAGTGAACAATGATGCAAAGTAATCATTCAGAATCTCACCCATTCTCTCAGGTCCAATACACAGCCTTCCTTTGTTATCCTTTAGTGGACCAATCCTTTGTCTAGTTACCCACTTGCTTCCTATATAAGAATAAAATGTTTTGGGATTCTCCTTAATTCTGCTCGCTAAAGCTATTTCATGATCCCTATTAGCCCGCTTGATTCCTCGTTTAAGACCTGTCCCACTCTTCCAATATTCTTCCAGGGCCTGTTCTGTTCTTAGCTGCCTAGACCTTATATTTTTTTTTATTTTTATTAAACAAGTTACAAAAACAGTATACAACAAACAGTTACATTTACAGCTGCATACAAAAGACAGCAATTTTACAAGGGAGAGGAGCAGCAAAGCCAGGCCCCAAACCCCACAGTTCAAACAGTTTACAGGGACATGAGGACAAACCTCAAATCCCAGTTTCATATATAAAAATATAAAGAGACATCAACAATGACGTGTACATTAGACAATACTGTTACATACAAAAGTGTAGACAATACAGACCCAACAAGCCCCCGTCCCTCCCACCTGCCTAGACCTTATATGTGCTTCCGGTCAAGTTAAATGAGGGAGTGAGGTCGAAGGGCTAAATTGTCTACTGTTATGGACCACACCAAACCCCCTTCAGATATAACAACGAGATAGCCTAGACCCTAACATTTATCTTATTTAAAGGCAAGTGTAAGGTGCTATGTTCCAGATGTAATTCGATTGATACGCTTCTCAGCTTTAAGCAAAACATTTTTTATTCTTATCCTACAGTTAAAATGCAAATAAAAGAAAAATAAATTGGTATAACTTTAACTCTGTTTGAAAACTTAACAGAGTAATAGATTATTTAACCACTAAACAGCAACTGTTTCAATGTGGTAATATCTCATAAACACACCCTTGGCAAATGCAAATTTAGTTAAATAGACTGTCTCCTGTGCAATGTTTCTCCAGTCCAAGAGAAAAGAAAATCAAGAGAAAAGTTTGGCAGAGAGAGAGAGAAAGAACTCAAGCATTTTGCTGTAACAGAGACATGTAACAGCTTCCACAGCTAACTTCAAACTCCAGCAATTACTGAAAGCTAAATTAAAACCCCTTGACTCCACCCATTCATGCTGCTTCTATTCCAACATTTTTTTAAAAACTCCCAAAGCCTCACAAGCTATTCGCTTTATTGGCTTCGAATAGACCACTTGTCACCTCTGTCTCAACTTCTCTTCATAAAACAAATAGGACAAAATACACCTGTTAATGCCATAATATCATCACACTGCTCCCACTCCTAATTCCTATGTTCATGCAGCAGGCCTGGGACCATCTGTGAAGAAAAAGCAGAGTTGACGTTTTGGATCTTGTGACCCTTCTTTAGATCTGAATTTTCTCCCTCCAGATGCTGCAGACCTGCTCAGCTTTCGAGCAGTTATTGTTTTTGAACTATTGACTGGTTGTCCATACAAATTCTCGCAGTGAAGTACCAATCTGTGGTTGAACTTTAGCTTTATAGCAGAACATATTATTGTATAGCAAGTTCCTAAACTCAGTTGTGCTTCAGGGGCTGCAAGAATAAACGAATGTTTCCGAACAGAAATCCACCACCTGGACTGTTGACAAGTTGCTTGTGAGCTGGCTCAAGCGTATGTGGCAGACCAGCGTGATCAGGGGACCAGCTGACCTCTAAGTCGGGAAATAGTATAAGGTTAGGGAGGGCTACATTGAGGAAGAAACAAAGCAGATTAAACATTGAGAAAATGTGGACTATTCCAAGGATGATAAGTGAATGGGACAAAAAGGGAAATTTTAACTTCATAATCAGTAAGGACCTTTGCTTTTAGGTTTTAACTTTAGATATTTTCTAATTAATCTGTTCAAAAATGTCATTACACACCTCTGTGGAACATATGGAACTTGAACCTGGACTGCCTCGTTCAGAGGTATAGATGCTACCAGTGCACCACAAGAGCCCTCGAAGGGAATGAAAGGATGTCTTAGCTTACTGTGTTATCAATATTAAAAATCACACAACACCAGGTTATAGTCCAACAGGTTTAATTGGAAGCACACTACCTTTCGGAGCGATGCTCCTTCATCAGGTGATAGTGGAGGGCTCGATCGTAACACAGAATTTATAGCAAAAATTTACAGTGTGATGGAACTGAAATTATACATTGAAAAATTGATTGTCTGTTAGGCCTTTCATCTGTTAGAATACAGTGGTAGTTTCACTTCTTTCATGTGTAAATCACAAAACTTTTTTTTAAAGTTGCATTCTCGGGTTAGCTGTTAACAATGGTGATAGCTAGACAATATGTTGAAGGTGTTAGCTCCTTGTGTTCGAAGTCTATGACCTGATGTTTAGATTGATTCTAATCTAAAAAGTGAGATAACAGAGTTTTACATAAATTCATGCAGTTTTTGAACTCAGAGTTCTACATGAATATATGCAGTTTTTGAGCAAAATGCAATTAACTCTGTGCAAGTACAAATTCACCCCACAAAATATATGTGTGCATGTGGGTCTATGTGTGTGTCTGTCTGAGGTGGGGGTTGTGAGTGTGAGAAAGTGTGTGTGTGTGTGTGTGTGTAGTGAGTGCAAAGTGTCTTAAGTCTGTGAGGGGGTGCATGTGGGAGTGTGGGTGTCTGTGTGCGCGTCTGTGTGTACCTGTGTCCGTGTGTATGTGTGTGCAGGAATATCTGTGTGTGTGTGTAGTGCAATGGTGATCACCTGTAATGTGACATGAACCCAAGGTCCCGGTTGAGGCCTTCCCTATGGGTACCAAACTTTGCTATCATCCCCTGCTCGGCCACTTTCCTCTGCTGCCTGTCCTGAAGTCCACCTTGGAGGATGGTCACTTGAAGGTCTGAGGCTGAATGTCCTGGACCACTGTGTTATCAATATTTACTTTACTGATGTGGTTCATTTCTGCCCTACACCTTCAGTTGCTGATTTGACTAAGGTTTGGAGCTCACATTCTGGGTTATTGGTACAAAACTGTATTTTCCAATTCTGTGCCATAATGGTAACTTACCAAACAAATGTGCAACTGTTATGTCATTTCTGGTGCTTTGGTAAGTCACTGTTTTTCTGTGCTTGAACTAATTACATTTTATTCTATGCTTAATGCAGCCACCTTATCCATCCCCGTCAGGGGCTCCATTACCAAAGAAGACATATGTGAAAGCTGAAAAGATGAACTATAACATGTATGAGGAGTATGAGGATGATCAGTACGTTGACTATGAGGAAGAGGACGAGGAAGTACCAGATGAGGAAGAAGAAGATTATGATGATTTTGCCAAGGAGTTGAGCCAGTACAGGAAAGCAAAGGAGGCTTCTCAGCAACAGCATCAACACCACCAGCAGCAGTCCCATATGCCAATGGGACACAATAGGGGGCGTGGAGCATCAGGTATAGCTTGTAGAAAGTTGAAATTTTGTGTGTTCCTTTCTTTACCTTTAATTTATTTTCCATATTCTGAGGTGGTGGCCAATATTTGGGTGTATTGTAATTAACCTGTTGGTTAACTATTCATCTGTGACAAGGCACAAGGTTTAACTGTCAGAGCTTAACATTAAACCACTAATCTGTCCCCATTCTAAACTTGTTCCACTATAAATTATTGGGTGACATCCTAGCCCTGGGAGTGGTCTTTTCTTTGGTTTTGGGGTATTAGAATTGCAGAGTCTCAATGTCCTGCCCATCTCTATGATGTCTTCCAGTTCTGCATGCAGGTTTCTGCATTTCTCCAATCTGACCTCCTGCACAGTCTAAATTTTCATCATTCCAACAATGAAACTATTTGTGTCCGAAACTCTGAAATTCCATTCTTGAATTTCTTGACCTGAGCTCTTTTATGGTACACCTTAATGTTCAGTGGGATCTCAATCTCCCAGTGAGTCAGAACTCAAGAAGCCTTTCCCTTGTGATAAGGTTTATTATTTAACAGCTATATATCTCATACCACATCTCTCAGTGTCACCTTTATTGAACTATTTTTAGTCAAAATGTAGGGACACTGACAGTATGCCACAAACCTCATTTGGACCACTACTTCAATCAGCACTTAACCCTTAGTGTACTGACAGATTCCTCTTAAAGAGCCACAAACACCTACACCATAGAAAAGTTGAGGGAGGCAGGTAGGTCAGTTGATTAAGCAACTAGATTGGGGATCAGCTTAATGCTGACACATTGCAGGGTTCAAACCCTGCTTTTCTAGAGAGAGATTCAGAGGCAACCTGTAATAAAAATATTACAGCACAGAAAAAGGCCCTTTGGCCCATACTGTACGTTCCAGCCAAAAACAACCACCTAACTATATTTACATAAAGCTTTTAAAGACATACAAACAATCAACAGAAACTGATGAAAAATGAATGTTTGTTTCATACTGTACATACTTTAAAAACCTTCCCTTTCTTTAAACAAACAAAAACACTCATGAAGTTTAACTTATTTTTCTTCATATTCTTGTAACTTCTCTTTTCAAGGATCTTCAATAATTTCTTGAAGCAAGTGCCTTTTTTGTAAAGCAGGCTTGACAATTAGTAACTGGTATTCAACACTGTCAGCAAACAACACTTATTGTAGTAATCCACCAAGAATATGACAGATCCTGCCATGCTCAGAAGATCCCACTAGAAGATTGACCTGTGAAGCATAACTGGAAAGAATTAGCTTCTTGTCATCTGAATTACCCAAGGCTGGAAACCTGAGCGTTCATTTTTCTAAACCTAATTTCATTAGTGTTTTATTTGCTCTCAAGGCTTCCTCATCAATAGCCTGCTTCATCATTGTACTTATTTAGAATAGGCGATGGTCTAGTGCTGTTATTGTTTGACTATTAGTCCAAAGGAACAGGTAATGTTCTGGGGACCTAGCTTCAAATATCGCCTTAGCAAATGCTGGAATTTGAATTCAATGATAATTTGTAAATAAAAATCTAATGATGACCATGAAACTATCATTGATTGTCAGGAAAAACACATCTAGTTCACTAATGTCCTTTAGGGAAGGAAATCTGCTATTCATAGCTGTTCTGGTCTACATGTCACCCCAGACTCAAAGCAAAGTGGTTGACTCTCAACTGCCTTCTGGGCAATTAGGGATAGAAGTTAAATTCTGGCCTAGCTCATGATACCCACATCCCATGAATGAATTAAAAAAAACACTCTGCTGCAATACACCGTAACTAGCATTGGCTCTAGCCTGAGTGCACAATCAGTTAAATATCTTAATTGATGTGTTTCTTTCCTTAGTGCTAAATCATTTTTCTTGGAGGACTTGGCCTGATGTATCAGGATGAGATAAATACTTTCCAAGCAAGACTGTTGAATTAAGTGTTACATGTGATTTATTCTGGTTATATGTAAGTTTGTGTGTTTAATGACCCCCAAGCCTGATTGTAACCTTAAAATTAATTTTTACTTTTTCTTTCACACTACCAAAATCCATAGAACCTTTCCACAGAAAATCAGTAATGTGCGTTATAAATTGCCTGCCAGAACTATGTGATCCAACCAATTTCCAGCAGGACAGCACCTAACTGAGAAATACTAGACCCTCCCTGCACATTCACCTTTTAAGAACACTGGCTTAACTTCCAAAACTTCCCTTCTGTATGCATTGAAGAAGGCATTGGATGGTTATTTAAATTAACTTAAAATAAATATTCACAATTATGAGGAAAGGACAGAGGGTGACACTTAGTTATAATGCTTATTCAGGGAGCTGGTGCATAATCAATAGTGGGAAGGCCTCTTCTTGTGTCATAATAACTCTATGATTCTGTTGATCACCTTCTTTAGGTGTTTTCAGAAATGCTTCCTTTTAATACTTTTCACCTTCTGGAAATACAACCTTTATATTGATTGGCTTACATTCCCAGGGGTATGTTGTTAAAAGGGCTGAGAAGATCTTAAAGTTCATTTTTCTTGTAGGGGGAGAACCCTCTTCAATATCTTGATCACTGAGTCTTACATCAAAATCCCATGCTACTGGAATGGCTTTAGTCTTATATGTCCCATCAGGGGGCGCTTTTTCTTAGCATCTTCATCTGTCTAATAAGGTTGGCTATTTACTGAACCAAATTCATCCTAGCTGTTCAACTCTTTTTATGGCTCTGTTATTAATTTACCTTCCAAATTGTTTATAACCACTGAAGTATCTTGATCATAAAGTCATGAACTTCCCATAGAATTCCCACTCCTTGTTCTTGTCAAACAGTGACAGAATCACAGAGGTCTGCAGCATGAAAGCAGGCCCTTTGGCCTAACTTACCATGCTGTCCAGTTTTCACAATTTAAACTAGTCTCATCTGCCTGCATTTGGTCCATATCCCTCTATACCTATCTCATCCATGTATGTGTCTAAATGTTTCTTAAATGATGAAATTGTACTTGCTTCCACCACTACTTCTGGCAGCCCATTCCATGCACTCATCACCCTCTGTGTGAAAAAAGTACCCCTGTGGACCTTTTTGTATCTCTCCCCTTGGATCTCTGGAAACAGTACACCAAAATTGGGGTAGCATGGTGGCTCAGTGGTTAGCTGCTTCATAGCACCAGGGACCTGAGTTCAATTCCCGCCTCAGACGACTGTCTGTGTGGAGTTTGCACATTCTCCCTGTCTCTGCTCCGGTTTCCTCCCACAATCCAAAGATGTGCAGGCCAAATGAATTGGCCGTGCTAAATTGCCCATAGTGTTAAGTGCATTTGTCAGGATAAATATAGGGTATGCAAGTGGGTCTGGGTTGCTCTTTGGAGGGTCAGTGTGGACTTGTTCGGCCAAATGGCCTGTTTACACACTGCAGAGAATTTAATCAAAAGAACTGAGGATGCTGGAAATCAGAAACAAAAACAGAAATTGCTGGAAAAACTCAGCAGGTCTCTCAGCATCTTTGGAGAGAAATCAGAATTCATGTTTGAGGTTTATGGACCAGAGACTATAGTTCAGAATTATGATTTCTGCAAGTTGTCCTACCTTGTTCAGGACTACTGCTTCACAATCTCACCCTCCTATGAGTAGAATTCCTTTCACAAGTTAATAATCTTTACATGGGCCACGTTCATTTTCTTTGCCAATCTATGGATATTACTTTCTATTCCTCATCTTGCACATTTAACCAATGTCTGTACTTATGCTGCCTTTCCCTGCTGTTCCTATAATGGTAACATTCCTTCATTCATTAGACTCTTTTGGTATTTTTTGTTTTGGTGCCTACTTTTGGTTCTTGTCCTCTGCGATCGATAGCTTTGTCCTGGATTTCTGTATCTCCTTGCTCATCCTCAATTGGCAATTCAGTGTCTGTCATCTGATTCTCAGCATTGCCCAATGTAGTGGGCATGTGAAATGCATGGTACCTCAACATTTTATACCATCAGTGCATATTAAACTTGAAGAATACACCCTACTCATTTTGTTGCTTTATTGTAAATTTATTGTTTTTCATCACAATCTTTCCACTTTTTCTGCCACTCTCTTTTGTATTACACCATGTCCCTTGGATTGAAATTTATTTCTCATGGCCTTATATGATGCTATAAGGCTCATTAAATTTCTCTGAAACTCAGCCTTAATGAATCCCCCTCAATTTGAAAGCTGGGCATTCAAGTGCTTACAAAAATGCGGAACTAAATATAGTCTGATCCCACGCCGACGGATGATGGCTCATTATTGAAGGAATTTTTGACTTCTCCCAAAAACCTATTGATGTGAAGTGTAGCCCCAATCTTTCATACAAATTCTTTGCATGGACTGCCCATGCCAGCACAGATGTGAATTTCAACTATGTTGATCCAATAAAATTTTACGAAGCATCTTATTTCTCACCACATTATTTCTTTCATACACATTATTATAGAGTCATTGAGTCATACAGCACAGAAACAAATCCTTTGGTTCCACCAGTCCATGCTGACCATAATCCCAAACTTAACTACTACCTGCCTGCGCTTGGTGCATATCTCCAAACATTTCTTATTCATGTACTTACCTAAATGTTTTTTAAAATGTTGGAACCGCATCCACCACTTCCTCTGGAAGTACATTCCACATATGAATCACTTGCAGTGTAAAAACCTTGCGTCCCCCCCCAAGTCTTTCTCCTCTTAGCTTGAAATCCCCACTCCAGGGAAAAGACACCTACAATTCACCTTATCTATAGCCCTCATGATATAAATCTCGATAAGGTCACCCTTCAACTTCCTAAGCCCCAGTGAACAAAGTTCCAACCTTATCCCGCCTTTCCTTATAACTCAAACCCTCCATTCTTGGCAGTATCCTGGTAAATCTCTTCTGAACCTTCTCCAGCTTAATAGTATCCTTCCTATAACAGGGAGACCAGAACGGGACACAGTGTTCTCACCAAGGCCACCTACAATTTCAACATGACTTTCCAACTCCTCTCCTCAAAGGTCTGAGCAATGAAGGCAAGCATTCTAAACATCTTAACTACCCTATCTATATGTAATGCAACCTTCAAAGAATTATGTACCTGAATCTATAGGTTCTACAGCACTACCCAAAACCCTGCATTTAATTGTATAAGTCTACCCTTGTTTGTTTTACCAAAATGCTATACCTCACATTTATCCAAATTAATCTCCATTTGCCAGTCTTTAGCATATTGACCCAATTGATTAGTACTGAAGCAGCTTTCTGATTCTGTATTTATCACCACGATTTTCATGTTTTCACATATTCCTAAATTCAAGATTGACATATGTTCCCCCTGGTGGTGGTAGGGATACGTGTTTTTGGTTTTGGGTCGCTGGGGGCATGCTGGTGGTGCTGATTTGGTGGTCTGCTTTGTCTTCAGTGGTGACAATCTTCTTGAGTGTTACTGGAGCTGCCATCATCTGGCAAGTGGATGTTATTTCATTATACTCCTAACTTATAGGACATATTCTCTTCAGTAAAATGATCATTACTAATAAAAACAGTATTATGGTGTAATGAAAGTAAAGTGCTGGAGAAACGTAATAGATTTGGCAGCATCTGCAAAGAGAGAAACAAAATTAATGTTTCGAGTCCAATATGTTGCAACTTTGCTCGACTTTATTTTGCATCCCATTGCAGACATTATTATTTATTTAACTTGTTCATTATTATTCCAGTTTGCTTTTCAGTCAGTTGTGTCCATTTTTGTTCTATCCTGACTTTATTCTGACTATAAATTCTATTGTTTCTGCAGGTCCTGGTCGAGGTGCTGGTAGAGGACGTGGTATGCGAGGCAGAGGTGGCCGAGGAAGGGCTAGGGGACGGGGTGGAAGAGGAGGCAGAGGAGGAACACATGGCCAAGTGCATGGACCACAAGGACATGGGTCGGGGCCAGGTCATGGACCATCAGAACATGGACCTCCAGGACATGGGCCAGGGCCTGTGCATGGCCCCCAGGGACATGGTCCCCCAGGTCATGGACCAGGATCAGGACCAGGACATGGGCCTCCTCCATGCCATGGGCCTGGGCCAGGACATGGCCCGCCTCCATGCCATGGACCCGGTCCAGGGCATGGACCCCCTCCAGGTCACGGTCCCGGTCCTGGACATGGACCTGGTTCTAATCTTGGACCACCAGGGCATGGGCCTGGTCCAGGGTATGGATCCCCTGGGCATGGGCCTGGACCAGGACCATCATATGGATCCCCTGGTCATGGACCTGGGCCAGGACATGGACCACCAGGACATGGACCACCAGGACATATGATGGATCCCATGGGTGAATGTGATGATGACCTTTATGATGAAGAAATGCAGGTGAGTAAAATCTGAAATTTTTGGGTATTGAATTATTACTTGATGAGTTGTTACCCTTAAAGAGCAGTGTAAATATAAATGTTGCTAAGTCATACAAAAGATATTTATTAAACCAAAAGAAATTGTGTAAATATTGTAAAAAGGTCTTTGTTTAAATTGTGGAGAAAGTGTGGACTGCAGATGCTGGAGATCAGAGTTGAGAGTGTGGTGTTGGAAAAGCACAGCAGGTCAGGCAGCATCTGAGGAGCAGGAGAATCGACGTTTCAAGCAAGAGTCTTTCATCAATGTTTCCTGATGTAGGGCTCTTGTCCAAAACGTCAATTCTCCTGCTCCTTGGATGCTGCCTGGCCTGCTGTACTTTTCCAGCACCACACTCTCAACTTTGTTTAAATTGTGTAATGTTCTCATTCCTCTATAACCAGCCAGCAATGATGAATCTTGATAATGTTTTTCAGCTTTTATTGTATGGCTAATACACGCTTGCACACTGAGGTAGACGGAACTTGTTCTGTGCCAGTAATGAGCTGCTAAAAATTAAGCCATGTACTTAAATGTTGTTTCCAATGCCACCTTATCTTCCACTCGTGAGATCAAACTTCATTTGTCATTGAAGTTATTTAACAATTTGGGTAAGACTAATAACTCTTCTGGGAGGAAACAAAGTTAAAATCACACAACAGCAGGTTATAGTCCAGCAGGTTTAATTGGAAGCACTAGCTTTCGGAGTGCCACTGCTTCATCAGGTCGTTGTGATAAAGGAGCGGCGTTCCGAAAGCTAGTGCTTCCAGTTAAACCTATTAGACTATAACCTGGTGTTGTGTGATTTTTAACTTTTACACCCCGGTCCAACATCGGCATCTCCAAATCGGGAGGAAATAAAGATGCCAACCAGCATGTGATGGTTCTATAACTTAAGACTTTGGCACACTGGTGGTTTTGAGGTCATAATGCTCCGTGCATTGAGTACTGGATCTCAATGCTTTTACCTGTGGAGGGTACCAAATCTCAATACAGATTTCTCATAAACCGATGGTTGGTATCTCACTAAGTATAATCCATGGAGAACACCAGATCTAATTAGCCATGTTTCAGCAAGAGAGAGGAGAAAAGTGGCAAATTTATCACCGTGAGATTCTATTATGTTAGTAGATATTGGCCATATACTGACTTTATGGTCCAGGTGCATAGTGGACAATGTTAATTTTTTTGGTCTAAGTCTTCGCAGGACCTCATTATTTCCCTCTGAGCTACTGTAGCTGCATGTCTGTTTAAAGCACAGAGAACGATTGACACAGTCAGATCTGAATTTCAAAATTGTTCAGTGCAAAGGAACACATCATCCGGCAGATAATGTACTCTAATCACTTGAAGACGTTTCACAATGCTGGGTGATTTAATGATAATTTCTCTTTTCGGAATAAAGTCCTATCATTAATCACTGTATTAAAAACATACAAAACTTATACGCTATTTCATTGTTGTTAACCCTTCTCTTTTCTTGGGTATCAAATGGTTTCTGCTTCCAAACCAGGACTTTTCCTATGGTTTGCAACAGCTTTGAGCTGGTGTAAATCACATCACTGTTGAAATTTGCCCAACTCCATTGAAATTTAAATGGGGGAGGAGTGGGATCTGAAATTCTTCAGTGGAGTCAACCATTTCAATCTTTACCACTGCCGATTTCTGTCAGTGTGAATGGAGGAGGAATCCCAGAATTTGTTGGGCCTACAACTTCAATCTCTATGTCACATGGAATAATTCCAGGCCATTGATTAAACATAACCCTTAGATATTTTCATGTCCCTTAGTGTGTCTCGTTGCTTATAATGATTTTCTAAATCAATTAGAAGCACTTTCATTTTGAATATGTTTTTCTCTTCACTTGTTTCTGATAACATGCTGGATGTGAAGCTCTGACATTTTCCATTTCCTTTTCTTCAATATTAATTTTGTTCATTCTTTCTTCACATGGTTTTCTAATCTTCATATTTTGGGTAGCCAAGACTCAGATTCTTTACCAGTTACTGAGCAAAACACAGACTTAAGGTTCTGTCTTTCATTTTACTATTTCCTATCCTTTGATTGTAATGTTTTCTGTAATGTTGATTGAACTAAAGGTAGAAAAACCACAGATTTAGTCAGGTGGATGGTTGACCGCTAAGGATGGTAGGAGAGGGAGCGAGGTAGTGCAGGAGTCCCCTGTGGCTATCTCCATCTCAAATAGATATGCTGTTTTAGAAATTGTAGTGGGGAATAGCTTCTCAGGAAAATATAGCACTGACAGCCAGATTTCTCGTACCTTGACTGGTTCTACTGTAATGAGGGATTTGTCAGGTTTCATGTGATCAGTTGTAATAGGGGACAGTCTAGTCTGGGGTACAGAAAGACATTTCTGTAGCTGTCAGTGAGATATCAGGATGATGTGTTGCTTCCCTGGTGCTAGGGTCACGGATATCTTGAAGAGTCTATAGAGTATTCAGAAAAGAGAGAGTGATCAGCAGGAGGTCGTTCTGCACATTGGTACCTACAGCTTAGATAGGGAAAGAGATGGGGTTCTGCACAGAGAATAAAGGAAACTAGGCAGGCAGTTAAAAAGTAGATCTTTGAGGGTAGTAATACCTGACAGCTACTGGTGCCTCACATTAATGAGAGTAAGAATAGGAGAATAGAGCAGATGAATGTGCGGCTGAGAAGCTGGTACAGGGGCAAGGATTCACATTTTTGGACTATTGGGATCTCCTTATTGGTAGAAATAACTATAAGAGGGACGCTTCTACATGAATTGGAAGGGGACCAATATCCTCATGGGAACATCTGGTGTACTTCGGAGGCTTTAAACTTCTATGAGGGTTGGGGTGGGGGTGGTGGGGGTGTGGGTGTTGGTTGGTACTGAGAAAAGGCTAAGGCTGGTGCAGTCGATAAGGTGAGAAAGTCAAATAATCGAGTCAGAGAATGAGGTAAGACTGATAAATTAAACTGCATGTATTTCAAGCAAGAGGCCTGACAAGAAAGGCAGATGAACTTGGCGTTGGTGGGGAACATGGGATTGGGATATCATAGCTGTTACAGAAATGTGGTTCAGGGATGGACTGGAAACTTAATGTTCCAGGGTGTTATAGGAACGATAAAAACAGAGGCAAGAGAAGAGTGGTGCTTTTGGTTAGGGATAACATTATGGCTGTACTTGGGGAGGATGTTCATGGGAGATTGTCCACTAAAGTTATTTGGGTGGAACTGAGAAATAAGAAAGGAATGATCATCTTATTGGGATTGTATTATTGGACGCCCAAATAGTCAGCAGGAAATTGAGAAGCAGATTTGTAAGGGGATCTCAGATGTTTGTAAGAGTAATAGGGTTATAATGGTAGGGGATTTTAACTTTGCAAATATAGACTGGGTCTGCCGTTGCGTTAAGGGCTCGAACAGGGAGGATTTTGTTAAGATTGCATGAGAAAACTTTCTTATTCAATATGTGAATGTATCTATGAGAGAAGGAGCAAAACTTGATTGTCTGTTGAAAATAAGGCAGAGCAAGTAACTGATGTGTCAGTGGGGGAGCACTTTGGGACAAGTGATCATAATTCGACTAGTTTTAAAATAGTTAGGCCTGATCTAAAAGTTAAATTTCTAAATTGGAGTAAGATCAATTTTGACGGTATTAGACAGGAACTTTCAAAAGTTGATTGGAGGAGGCTACTCACAGGTAAAAGGACAGTTGGGAAACAGGAGGCCTTTACCAATTAGATTATGAGTTCAGAGACAGTAAGTGTGACAGTTAGTGTGTAGGGCAAGACTAGTAAGCGTAGGGAATATTGGATGACTAGAGAAATGAGGCTCTGGTTAAGAAAAAGATGTAGGCATGTATGAGACATAGACAGCTCGGATTGAGTGAATCCCTCGAGATGTATTAGGGCAATAGGAGTATAGTTAAGGGAGAAATCAAGAGGGCAAAAAGGGACATAAATAGTTTTGGCAAAAAGAAGGTTGGTAAGAATCCAAAGAGATTCTAGAAGTACATTAAGGGCAAAAGAGTAATGAGGGAGTAAACAGGCCCCTTAAAGACTAACGTGGCCGTCTATGTTGAAACCACAGGAGATGGGTAAGATACTAAACAAATATTTCTTGCCACTATTTACTGTGGAGAAGAACATGGAAGTTAGGGAACTTGGAGAAACAAATAATGGTGTTTTGAAAAGAGCTGATTTCGCTGAAGAGGTGGTGCTGGAGCTCTTAAAACACGTAAAGGTGGATAAGTCCCTAGGAGCTGATCAGGTGTTTCCCAGAACTTTGAGGGAAACTAAGGAAGGGATTGCTGGGCCCCTTGCTGAGATATTTGTATCATTGACTGCCATGGGTGAGATGCCGGACGACTGGAGTTTGGCTAATGTGGTGCAATTGTTTAAGAAGGCTATAAGGAAAAGTCAGGGAACTATAGACCAGTGAGCTTAATGTCAATGATGGATAAGTTGTTGAAGAGAATTCTGAGGGAAAGGATTCACATGCATTTGGAAAGGCAAGGACTGTTTAGGGATAGTCTGCATTGCTTTGTGCATGGAAAATCAAGCCTCACTAACTTGGTTGTGTTTTCTGAAGAGGTGACAAAAAAGATTAATGAAGGCAGAGTGGTAGGTGTTATCTATTTGGATTTCAGCATAGCGTTCAACAAGGTTCCGCATTGTAAACTGGTTAGTAAAGTTAGATCACATGGGATCCTGAGGGAAGCTAGTGCTATGAAGCGGAGGCCGACACCCCTCTGATAATTAAAACCAAAACACCCAGAGAAGCTCACCTCGCCTCGTAATCTGATAAAAGAAGTGTAAAGAGTGGTATAACCTACCTCTTACCCCCAATCTGTTGTAAAGAAGTGGTTAAATGAAATGGAATCCTTTCACCCACTCTGTAATTAACAAGCAACAATTTATTTATCTAACTTCAACAGTGAACAAGTTAGCACAATTACCAACAAACCAAACAATCCCTCTCTAACTACCTATTCCTGAACAAAACAAGATTCTAATAGTACACTGTTCCAATAACACCGGTCCCACTTATATACATCCAAGTAATAAGAAAATAATAAATTAAAATTTAGTCTCTCAAAGTTCACACAGAATGTGTCTTCCTGAACTTTCTGTATCTTCTTTTGTTGTCTTTCTCTGTCTGATATGCCTTCTTAGTCATTTTCTGGTTCAAGAATATTATGTAAGAGAGCCATGTACCTTTATGAATAGATGGTGCTTTTTTCCTGAGAGCTGGAAAGTTCTTATCTCTTCAGATGGTAATTGGCTCTCACCTCTCAGTCCAATTGCCCTCGTCTTTGTAACTGTGACTGACATATTAATTTCTTTACAACCAGATTGGTTCAAGGTTATCAACACCATCAGATTTAAATTTAATTGGCTTTCAGTCTCTAAGTGCTTGGTTTAAATTAATTGGGCTAAATTTAAAAAAACTTGTCTTGGTAAAAATGCTGCTTGGCTGTTTGATACAAAATGTTTCAATCTGTGCACCTGCACTTTAACTGCTGTTCAGATATCCATTTTAACAATAAGCACCAAAAAGAACATCATCTCTTAAAGGGCCATGCACTGATTTCCCCCATTTTACAATCTTAGCATTTTTATACACCAACTTTGCAACATTAGCCAATTGGACACAAAGTTGGCTTGAAGGTACGAGACAGAAGGTGATGGTAGAAGATTGCTTTTTGGATGGGAGGCCTGTGACCAGCAGTGTACCACAAGGATCGATGCTGGGTCCACTGCTGCTTCTCATTTATATAAATAATTTGGACATGAATATAGGAGATTTGGCTAGTAAGTTTGCAGAAGACACCAAAATAAATGGGCAGGGAAGAAGATTACCTCAGAATACCGCAGCACCTTGATCGGATGGGCCATTGAGCCGAGGAGTGACAGATGGGGTTTACGTTAGATAAATGTGACATGTATTTTGGTAAGACAAACTAGGGCAGGACTTGTACGGTTAATGGTAGGGCTCTGAGGAATGTTGCTGATCAAATAGACGTCAGGGTGCAGGTGTGTAGTTCCTTGAAAGTGGATTCGCAGGTAAACAGGATGGTGAAGAAGGCATTTGATACACTTGCCTTCATTGGTCAGAATATTGAGTATAAGACGTGGATGTCAGGATATTGATGCCACTTTTAGAATACTGTGTTCATTTCTGGTTGTCCTTCTATAGGCAAGATATTGTTAAACTTGAGAGGGTGCAGAAAAGATAAAGAATGATGTTTCTGGCACTGGAGGGTTTAAGTTATAGGAAAATGTTAAACGGGCTGTGGCTTTTTTATGTGGAGCATTGGAGGCTGAGGGGTGATCTTGCTGAGGTTTATAAAGTCATGAGCGGCATGAATAAGGTGAATAGCCTAGGTCTTTTTCCTAGGGTGGGGAAGTCCAAAACTAGAGAGCATAGATTTTAAGGTGAGAAGGGAAAGATTTAAAAAGGACCTGAGGGGTAACCTTTTCATGCAGAGGGTGGTGCGTGTATGGAACAAGCTGCCAAAGGAAGTAGTGGAGGCAGGTACAATTACACCATTTCAAAAGTATCTGGATGGGTATATGAGTTGGGCTTGTTTAGAGGGATATGGACCAAATGCTGGCAAATGGGACTAAGACAAATTGGGATATCTGGTCGATGCAAACAAGCTGGAGCGAAGGGCATGTTTCATGCTGTTTGGCTGTTATGTGACAAATTGCAGTCTGCTATGTTCTCCGGATAATGAAATGTGAGGAAGTATAAGACATTATCTTGAAATGGGATTGCAAGTCAAGCTATTCTTTCTTTTGGTTGCAATGAACAGTAATGAATAATGGCTTAAAACCATGTTTCTTAGTGTTTTTGAGGATTTTAATGTCAATTGCACTAATATTTTCCAATTTGGTTGTATACCAATCCTTGTTACATCTCTGATTCACACATATTTCTTTTTGATGGTAAGCATATCTGTTGATCATGTTGAACATGATTAAATCCCTCACTCTGTCTTCCTGAACCTTGTTTTTTGCTAGGATTTTGGTGAAGATATGCATAGGAGAAATGTGCATGACCTAGGACATCAGCCGTGTGGAGAGAAGAAAGGGAAAGTACTCTGCAAATTCTTTGTCGAGGGCAGATGCTCAAAGGTGAGGATGTACATTTAAGAATTATTGCTTCTGTAACTCTATTCATAGCTGAGGGGTCAGTTATTTTAACATAAACTAGAAACGGAAAATGACACTATATTCTATTAACCAAGTTCACAGTAATCAAGCCTTGCATCTGCATTCACACACCTGATGTTTTAGTTGGGCTGACAATAGTTTTTTAAAAAATAGAATTGATTTTTGAGAAGATTTGTAGCTCATAGAATTGATGTTTAATATCCCCTCTATCTTAGAGATGCAGGTATGAATTATAAACAATACCTCTGTCCATAACCCATGGGTCAGTTATTCAACACAGACTAGAAATGAAATTCCAGTTTATTAAACATATTTTCAGCCCAAAGTTGACCTTTTAAAAAAATGTTTGCATATATATATATATCAGCATATTATGTAAGTATTTGCAGCTATTCCCTGCTGATGAGGCTTAATTCCACTGATAAGTTTCAGTATTTGAGCATTGCACGTAATTGAGTCTGAAACACAGCTTTCAGCATTTATGAATATGAAGCCAGCAATGTGTAGGAACATGATATAGATCATTCATGTATAATGAAACAAAGAACCATGCTTGTAAAAGAGCTGAAACATGCAAAAAAAACCCAGAAACAGAGCAGATTCATTTTGACAAATGGCAACTGGACTCAAAATTTAAAATGCTGTTTTCTCCTCACAAATTCTGCCAGACATGCTTAGTTTCTCCACCAATTTCAGTTCTGTCTGTTTTATTTGAGTGTATGTTCAACTCTGCACCTGAGTTGGAAAATCTGGTTAATAAATGTTCCAAGTTGCTTCTACTGAATTATATGTCAATTAGCCCCAAAATCTAATTGCCCCAGTTCATACTCTAGGTGACAGCTGACAGAGATTTATGCCAAAATTTCAGAAATAGTATTAAAGCACCAGCCTAGGTAAATTTGTTTCAACATCTGAAATTAGATTAGATTACTTACAGTGTGGAAATAGGCCCTTCGGCCCAACAAGTCCACACCAACCCTCTGAAGAGCAACCCATCCAGACCCATTTCCCTACATTTACCCTTTCACCGAACACTACGGGCAGTTTAGCATGGCCAGTTCACCTAACCTGCACATTTTTGGACTGTGGGAGGAAACCGGAGCACCTGGAGGAAACCCACGCAGACACGGGGAGAATGTGCAAACTCCACACAGACAGTTGCCTGAGGCAGGAATTGAACCCGGGTCTCTGGCGTTGTGAGGCAGCAGTGCTAACCACTGTGCCGCCCATGGCTAAAGCAAAACATCACCTAGTTGTTTGCATTTTGGTTGTGACCATGAAACTATCATTGTTTGCCATGAAAACCCTTGTGGTTCTTTAAAACCCTTTAAGAGGTGTGCGGTGGGTAGCATCTCTCCTGTGTAGCAAGAATGACCCTTGTTCACATCCAGTTGTGAGACTTGATTGTCACAGATGTTTTGTGCATAAAGTGACTAAGCAGGTTAAGTACCAATCTGCAAATCCTTCCAATGCATCTAAGACAGGTGATAGGAGTAGGATAGTATCCTTGACAGGGTAAAAACAATGATTGCAGATGCTGGAAACCAGATTCTGGATTAGTGGTGCTGGAAGAGCACAGCAGTTCAGGCAGCATCCAAGGAGCAGTAAACTGCTCCTCAGATGCTGCCTGAACTGCTGTGCTCTTCCAGCACCACTAACCTAGTATCCTTGACAGCCATGCCGGAGGAGGCGTTGGCATAGTGGTAACTTCACTGGGTTAGTACCCTCGGCAGATGCTCTGGGACCAAGGTAGCTGGTGGAACATAAATTCAATTGCATATGGAGTTAAAGGTTAATCTCAATAATGTAGAAACATTGTCAACTTTAGCAGGTCTGGCAGTATTTATGAAGAGGTAAAAAACTCAATGTTTCGAGTCCAGTGACCGTTCTTCAGAACTGACAGCAAATAGGAAATAATCAACTAGGAGAAAGTGAGGACTGCAGATGCTGGAGATCAGAGCCAAAGAGGGTGGTGCTGGAAAAGCGTAGCCAGTCAAGCAATGTCCAAAGTGCAGGAGAGTCGATGTTTCGAGCAATAGCTCTTCATCAGGAAATGGGGGCTGGCCCATGGGGGTTGAGAGATAATTGGGAGAAGGGTGGAGCTGTGGAGGAAGGTAGCTGGGAGGTGAATGCGACAGGGAGGTGAAGGTGATAGATCGGAGAGGATGATTGAGCAGATGGTAGATGGACAGGTAGGTCAGTTTAAGAGGACAGTGTCAAGTTGGAAGGTTAGATCTGGGATAAGGTGGGTGGAGGAGTAATGTAGAAACTGGTGAAACCCACATTGATCTCATGTGGTTGGAGGGTCCCAAGGTGGAAGATGAGGCGTTCTTCCTTCAGGCGTCGTGTGGCTATAGTTTGGCAATGGAGGAGGCCCAGGACATGCATGCCCTTGGCGGAGTGGGAGGGGGAGTTGAAGTGTGTTCCAGAGATGTTCTCTTAAATGTTCCGCAAGTTGGCGTCCTGTCTTCCCAATATAGAGGAGACCACATCGAAAGCAACGGACACACTAGATTACATGTGTGTGAAAGAGGAAATAATGATATTTATGTTGATGATGGGTACAACTGAATGGATAGGTGGAGACTGAGCCAGTAGAGACAGAGAAAATAAGTTAGGCAGACCAAAAGATTATAGATGATAAGCCAGGCAAGAAGAGAAGCCAGATAGGTGATAATGGGGATCAATAGATGTGAAGCTGGAAAATCACAGCAGGTCAGACAGCATCCGAAGAGCTGGAAAATCAACATTTTGGCCCAAAGCATTGACATTTCTGCTTCTTAGACACTGTCTGACTTGCTGTGCTTTTCCAGCTTCGCACCAACTGACTCTGGCTTCCAGCGTCTGTTTTCCTTGCGATAATGAGGGATGTGTAGTTGTAAATACTTTAAAATCACACAACACCAGGTTATAGTCCAACAGGTTTATTTGGAAGCACAAACTTTCGAGCCGCTGCCTCCTCATTAGGTGGTTGTGGAACATGACCATATGACACACAATTTGATTAGCAAATTGAAAGTAGTTTGGCAGTGTTGAAAACAACCCATGTTATGACAGGGCCTGGGATGTGGGAAAGGGTAGTAGACTTCAAAAGAGATGGTTATTCTCAAAAATATTTGACTTGATATTGAGACCTGAAGGCTGTAAGGTTTCAAGCGAAAGATGAGAATTTGTTCTTAAAGCTTGTATTGAGCCTTGTTGGAGCACTGCAGCAGACTGGAGACAGAAATGTTGTCATGGGAACGGGCAGCTGAAAACTTGGGGTCATTTTTACAGACAGAACATAGGTGTTCTACAAAGCAGTGACCCAGTCTGTGTTTCATCTCCCCAGTGTAGAGGAGACTGTATTCTGAGCAGTAAATACATAGACGAGATTGAGTGAAGAGCAGGTTTCATCTGAAAGGAGTGGCTAGATAGTGAGGAGAGAGGATGTAAATGGGCAAGTGTTGCACCATTTTGTGATTGCATAAAAAGGTGCCATGGGAAGGTGTTGGGAGTGGAGGAGGAGTGGTCCAGAGTGTCCTGGAGGGAACGCTCCTTGGAGGGAAGATGAGGGAGGGAAGGGAACTATATGTCTGTGGTGGCATCTGGCTGGAGGTGGCAGAAGCATGGCTTATGATCCTTTGGATGAACATAGAATAGGTAAGGTGAATTGGCCATGCTAAATTGCCCATAGTGTTCAGGGATGTGTAGGCTAGGTGCATGTGTCAGGAGAAATGCAGAGTAATAGGGTAAGGAAATGGGTCTAGGTTGGATACTCTTTGGAGGGTCAGTGTGGACTTGATGGCTTCTTTTCACACGATAGGGATTCTATGAGAACACAAAACAGTATAGCACAATATAGGCCTTTGGGCCCTTGATGTTGTGCTGACCTTATATCGCACTCTTGGACCAGACAACTCTACATACCCTTCATTGTATAATCTTCCATGTCCCTATCCAACAGTTGTTTAAATGTCCCTAACGTATCTGACTCTACTGCTACTGTTATCAGTGCATTCCACGCACCCATCACAAAGAACCTGCCTCTGACATCTCCCCTAAACCTTCCTCCACCTAGACATTGTGCCCCTTTGTGATATACATTTCCACCATGGGAAAAAGTGTCTGGCTACCCACTGTATCTATGCCTCTCTTCATCTTGTACACTTCTGTGAAGTCACCTCTCATCCTTCTTCGCTCCAAAGAGAAAAGCCCTAGCTTCCTCAACCTTTCTTCATAAGACATGCCCTTCAGTCCAGGCAGCATCCTGGTAAATCTCCTCTGCACCCTCTCTGAAGCTTCCACATCTTTCTGTAATGAGGCGACCAGAACTGAACACAATACTCCAAGTGTGTGGTCTAATCAAGACTCGATTAGATTAGATTACATTACAGTGTGGAAACAGGCCCTTCGGCCCAACAAGTCCACACCGACCCGCCGAAGCGAAACCCACCCATACCCCTACATTTAC
>NC_057750.1:16049687-16085285 GCF_004010195.1 Chiloscyllium plagiosum
CCCCAGCCTGTTCATCCTCTCCCTATAGCTCAGATCCTTCAACCCTGGCAACATCCTTGTAAATCTTTTCTGAACCCTTTCAAATTTCACAACATCTTTCCGATAGGAAGACCAGAATTGCACGCAATATTCCAACAGTGGCCTAACCAATGTCTTGTGCAGTCGCAACATGACCTCCCAATTCCTGTACTCAATACTCTAACCAATAAAAGAAGACATACCAAATGCCTTCTTCACTATTCTCTGTACCTGCGACTCCAGTTTCAAGGAGCTATGAACCTATACTTCAAAATCTCTTTGTTCAGCAACACTCCCTAGGACCTTACCATTAAGTGTATAAGTCCTGCTAAAATTTGCTTTCCCAAAATGCAGTACCTCGCATTTATCTGAATTAAAATCCACCTGCCACTTCTCAGCCCATTGGCCCATCTGGTCCAGATCCTGTTGTAATCTGAGGTATCCCTGTTCGCTGTCCACTACACCTCCAATTTTGGTGTCATCTGCAAACTTACTAACTGTACCTGTTATGCTCGCATCCAAATCATTTACATAAATGACAAAAGGTAGAGGACCCAGCATCGATCCTTGCGGCACTCCACTGGTCACAAGCCTCCTGTCTGAAAAACAACCCTCCACCACCACCCTCTGTCTTCTACCGTTGAGCCAGTTCTGTATCCAAATGGCTAGTTCTCCTTGTATTCTATGAGATCTAACTTTGCAAATCAGTCCCCCATGGGGAACCTTGTTGAACGCCTTACTGAAGTTCATATAGATCACATCTACCGCTCTACCCTCATCAATCCTCTTTGTTACTTCTTCAAAAAACTCAATCAAGTTTGTGAGACATGATTTCCCACGCACGAAGACATGTTGACTATCCCTAATCAGTCCTTGCCTTTCCAAATACATGTACATTCTGTCCTTCAGGATTCCCTCCAGCAACTTGCCCATCACCGACATCGGCTCACTAGTTTTAGTTCCGTGACTTATCCTTACCACCCTTCTTAAACAGTGGCACCACATTAGCCAACCTCCAGTCTTCTGGCACCTCACCTGTGACTATCGATGATCCAAATATCTTAGCAAGAGGCCCAGCAATCACTTCTCTAGCTTTCCACAGAGTTCTCGGGTACCCCTGATCAGGTCCAATGTGTTCCAAGACATCCAGCAATTTCTCCTCTGTAATATGAACATTTTGCAAGGTGTTGCCGTCTATTTCCCTATAGTCTATATCTTCCATATCCTTTTCACAGTAAATACTGATGCAAAATACTTGTTTAGTATCTCCCCCATTTTCTGTGGCTCCACACAAAGGCCACCTTGCTGATCTTTGAGGGGCCCTATTCTCTCCCTAGTTACCATTTTGCCCTTAATATATTTATAAAAACCCTTTGGATTCTCCTTAATTCTATTTGCCAAAGCTATCTCATGTCCACTTTTTGCCCTCCTGATTTCCCTCTTAAGTATTCTCCTACTGCCTTTATACTCTTCTAAGGATTCACTTGATCTATCCTGTTTATACCTTAATATGCTTCCTTTTTCTTAACCAAACCCTCAATTTCTTTAGTCATCCAGCATTCCCTATACCTACCAGCCTTTCCTTTCACCCTAACAGGAATATACTTTCTCTAGATTCTCATAATCTCTTCCTGAAGGCTTCCCATTTTCCAGCCGTCCCTTTACCTGCGAATATCTGCCCCCAATCAGCTTTTGAAAGTTCTTTCCTAATTCCGTCAAAATTGGCCTTTCTCCAATTTTGAACTTCAACTTTTAGATCTGGTCTGTCCTTTTCCATCACTATTTTAAATCTCATAGAATTATGGTCTCTGGCCCCAAGGTGCTCCCTCACTGACACCTCAGTCACCTGCCCTGCCTTATTTCCCAAGAGTAGGTCAAGTTTTGCACCTTCATTAGTAGGTACATCCACATACTGAATCAGAAAATTTTCTTGTACACACTTAACAAATTCCTTTCCATCTAAACCCTTAACACTATGGCAGTCCCAGTCTATGTTTGGAAAGTTAAAATCCCCTACCATAACCACTCTATTATTCTTACAGGTAGCTGAGATCTCCTTACAAGTTTTTTTCTCAATTTCCCTATTGGCAAACTTACCAACCCACCCTTCTACTTCGTCATTCAAGTTATTTGTAAAAATCACAAAGAACAGAGGTCCAAGAACCCTTTCTTGCAGAATACCACTGGTCTCCAAACCCCAAGCTGAATACTTTCCATCTTGTATGGGCGAGTCAGTTCTGTACCTAGACAGTCAGATTTTCCTGTATCCCATGTCTCCTTACTTTCTGAATGAGCCTACCATGGGAAACCTGATCAAACGCCTTGCTAAAATCCATGTACACCACCACTGCTGTACTTTCATCGACGTGTTTTGTTACATCCTCAAAGAATTCACTAAGGTTTATGAGACATTACCTGCCCTCCTCAAAACCATGCTGACCATCTCTAATCAAACTATGGTTTTCCAAGTAGTCATAAATACTGTCTCTTGGAATACTCTCCATTGCTTTGCCCACCACAGATGTAAGAATGACTGGTCTGTAATTCCCAGGATTATCCCTATTCCCTTTCTTGCACAAGTGAATAACATTTGCCACCCTCCAATTTTCTGACACTGCTCCAGTGGACAGTGAGGACGCAAAGATCATCACCAAAGCCTCAGCAATCTCTTCCCTCACTTCCTGTAGTAACCTATGATATATCCCGTCCGGCCCAGGGGATTTATCTATCCAAACTTTTCAGCACATCCTCCTTCTTAAATCAGTCAGTTTGAGCATATCAGTCTGTTTCACGCTGTCCTCAGAAATGTCAAAGCCCCTCTATTCCTAGCCTCACTAGCCTGTGGTACCAGTAGCAATCCTGAGATTACTACTTTGCTCATCCTGCCTTCTAGCTTCCAACCTAACTCCCCATATTCTGTTTTCAATTCCTCCTCCCTTTCCCTACCTATGTCATTGGACTGATGTGTACCATGACTTCTGGCTGCTCTCCCTCCCCCTTAAGAATCCTCTAGACTTGATCCAAGACGTCCTTGATCCTGGCACCTGGAAGGCAACATACCATCCAGAGTCTCAATCACGACCACAAATCTCCTGTCTGTTCCTCTCACAATTGAATCAATCACTATCCCTCTCCTATTTTTCCCTCCTTCCCTTCTGAGCCACAGAGCCAGGCTCAGTGCCAGAAACCTGGCCGCTGTGGCTTTCCCCTGGTAGGTTGTCCTCCCCAACAGTATCCAAAAACAGAATACTTATTATTGAGGGGAACGGCCACAGGGGATCCCTGCACAGTCTGCCTATTCCCTTTCCCTCTCCTGACTGTCACCCAGCTACTGTTATCCTCTAACTCCTCTCTATCACCCCCTCAGCCTCTCAAATGATCCAAAGTTCATCCAGCTCCAGTTCTCTAACGCGGTCTGTGAGGAGCTGGAGGTGGGTGCATTTCTTGTAGGCGAAGTCAGCAGTGACACAAGTGGTGACCCTTACACCCCACACCCTGCAAGAGGAGCATGCAACTGCCCTAGCCTCCATTCCCTCTGCTTTAAATTGCCAAGAAAGATTGAATAAATGAAAATAACCTTACCTTACCAATCCTCCACACACAGTCTTTTTTTTTGGTTAGAGGAATAGGAAGGGTGGGAGGCATGTCTAGTGTCTCAGGTTTAGCCACAGCCTGAATATGTCGATTCACGTGCTCAGCAATCCCTGTGCCTGCATCCACTCCTGTTGAGTCTTTGCTCTGCCGATTCATGAGGTAAGTGTTTCAAAGGGAAATTTACCTTCCTGGCAGCCCCCTGGTCCACGCTCTCACCACTCCCGCTGCTACAAATATGATGAAGAGGCTGGTAGAATGGAAAGTGAGAATCAAGGAGACCTAGTCATTGTTAAGGAAAGCAAGTGAAAGGGTGAGGGCACATGTGCAGAAAATGGATTGGACACTGCTGGTGACCCTGTTTACCATGGTAGCGGCAAGTCTTTGGCTGAGGGAAAATACATTTCTGAGGTCCCCGTGTGGAAGCTGTCATCATTAGAACAGATTGGCAACAAAAGAGAAAGTTTTGGAGAAACTGGTTCACTAATGTTGTTTTGGGGAGGAAAATCTGCTTCTTTACTTCATCAGGCCTACACTTGACTTTAAAACTACAGGAATGTGGTTGATTCTTAAATGCACTCTGAAATGGCCTAGCAAACTACTCAGTTGTATCAAATTGCTACGGTGTCTAAAAGGAATGAAATTGGACTGACTACCTAGGCACTGGAAATGACAACGATAAACCCAGACCCCTCAATCCTGCAAGCCCTTCTTGCTAGCATGTTGTACATTTGTGCTAAAATTGAGAGAGTTGTCCCTTGGCTGGTTGAGCAACGGCCTCACCATTGTCTGTAAGGTATGATTTGATGAATATGACTATGTCCCAGACACCACACTGCCCCCAGGTTGTCACTGGTGATTGAAATTGTTCATGCTCAACAATAATGACTGAGCAGCATTTTGTATGGCTTTCTATTTTTTCATCACTTTGCATGTTGTGCAAAGCCATACTCCGTTTTGTCTTTTAATGGGATTTATTTGCAACTATGCATTGTCTGCATGACTCAAGACTTTAAAGTGAATACAACTGAATAATCCCTTTGTTACTTGACAAGATTTTGTAACTTTTTAAACCTGACCTCAGTTACCAATGTGTTTATCTTAAAAACACATTTGCCATATTTTGTTTTGCACAGTTATGTTCAAATGAGAATGATGAATAAATAATACTTTTTCTCATTTTTACAGGGAGACCAGTGCAATTTCAGCCATGATTTAGGCCCACCAAGAAAGCGGGAGCTCTGCAGATTTTACTACAATGGATTCTGTGCGAAAGCAGAAAATTGTTTGTACATGCACAATATCCTTCTGTATTCTGATTTTGCAGTGGTGCTAAATTGATGGTATAACTCAGCCAGGTTGTGATAATAGGACTGTAAGCCATGTTGATGCAAGACCTAGGAAAAGACTACTATATCTTGATTTGACACTGTAAAGGCTGTAGTTTCAGTGCAGTATTAAGTACTTTCATGGAGCTTCAGATTTCTGGCACAGCTGATAATCTTGTTTTACAAATACTGTGTTGATGAAGTGCACAATCTTGACTGTGCTACCAGCATATTCCGAGTTCATTTTCCAGGAGTGAAGCTTTGAGAATGCATGTTTTAATTTCAGAAAACTAGCGCCATGTCTTCACCTTAGTTTTATAAAAGCTGGTTAATGCAGAGGGACTACTACAATTTTACAGGAAAATAATATTTTCTAAAAAATTGTAATATTACTGGGTTTAAACACTCGCATAAACTATGTAAATAAATATGGAGAATTAGAGAAAGTACAGGAAAATAATTATTTTGGGAGGGAGTTCACTTTTTCTTAACCTAAAAGGTTTAATCAAAATTTTTATTTTATATGTAGTCTTAAATGTACTTCTTATATTTCCTTCAAGTGTTGCTCTTCAATCCTGTAAATATTTTTACATTAGCATTCAGTCATTCTTCAGACACTCATCCTAGTTATGCTTATTTCGATTGGATTAAATTTGTGATTCTTTCTCGCTTGTTCTAACAACCCTCCAAGGTTTTTTTGACTGGCCTGTAATTGTTTGGCTAACTCCAGAATCTGCTTTTTGCTAAACAGTGCCACTTTTTAAATAGTTATATGGAAGCAGCTGTCATCTTTTCTCAGCTTGCATGCCAGTCTGTTTTTCACCAATTCCTAACTTTGAAAAGTTCAAAACTGTCCATAATGTCCAATCCATATCATGCTGCCATGGCTGATATTCTGTGAGCCAGCTTGAGTGATTGTGTTAGTCCAAGATTTCCCCAGTTTAAATTCATAGAATCACGCAGTATGGAAATGGATCCTTTGGAGCAAGCATTCCATGCTGACCGTGATTCCAAACTAAACTAGTCCCACCTGCCTGCACTTGGCCCATATCCCATCAAACATTTCTTATTCATGTACGTATCTAACTGTCTTTTAAACGTTATAACTGAATCTGCATCTATCTCTTAATTTGGAAGGTCATCACATGCACGAACCACAAAATAGGGCCCCTTAGACTTGAAATCCCTCACCCTAGGAACCAGAAACCTGTCATTCCTATTATCTATAAAGTTAAAAATCACACAACACCAGGTTATAGTCCAACAGGTTTAATTGGAAGCACACTAGCTTTCGGAGCGACGCTCCTTCATCAGGTGATTGTGGAGGGCTCGATCGTAACACAGATGTTACGATCGAGCCCTCCACAATCACCTGATGAAGGAGCGTCGCTCCGAAAGCTAGTGTGCTTCCAATTAAACCTGTTGGACTATAACCTGGTGTTGTGTGATTTTTAACTTTATAGATAATAGGAATGACAGGTTTCTGGTTCCTAGGGTGAGGGATTTCAAGTCTAAGGGGCCCTATTTTGTGGTTCGTGCATGTGATGACCTTCCAAATTAAGAGATAGATGCAGATTCAGTTATAACGTTTAAAAGACAGTTAGATACGTACATGAATAAGAAATGTTTGATGGGATATGGGCCAAGTGCAGGCAGGTGGGACTAGTTTAGTTTGGAATCACGGTCAGCATGGAATGCTTGCTCCAAAGGATCCATTTCCATACTGCGTGATTCTATGAATTTAAACTGGGGAAATCTTGGACTAACACAATCATTCAACTTTGTACACCCCAGTCCAACACCGGCATCTCCGAATCATGACTGTTATCTATACCCCTTGTTATTTTATAAACCTCTCTAAGACCACTACTCAACCTTCTACTCTTCAGTGAAAAACCTCTGAGCCTATCCAGCCTTTCCTTATAACTCAAATCCTGCATTACCAGCAACATCCTGGTAACTCTCGTCTGAACTCTCTCCAGCTTAAAGGTATCCTTTCTATAACAGGAAGACCAGAACTGAGCGCAGTATTCCAGAAGAGGCCTCACCAATGTCCCACACAACCTCAAAGTAACATCCCAGTTCCTATACTCAAAAGTCTGAGCAATGAAGACAATCCTGCTCAGCACCTTCTTAACCACCCTATGTATATGTAATGCAAACTTCAAAGAATTATGTACATGAACCTTAGGTCCCTCTATCTACAACACTGCACAACACCCTACCTTTAATTGTATACATGATGCAGAGGTGCTGGTGTTGGATAGGGTTGGACAAGATCAAAAATCACACAACACCAGGTTGTAATCCAACGGGTTTATTTGAAAACACTAGCTTTCGGACTGCTGCTCCTTCATCAGGTGCTTGCACTATAAGCTGGTGTTGTGTGATTTTTGACCTTTAATTGTACAAGTCTTGTCTTTGTTTGTTTTACCAAAATGCAATACTTTTCATTATCCAAATTGAACTCCATCTGCAACTCTTTTGTCGGTGGACCCAATTTTTCAAGATCTCTTTGTATTCTTAGATAACTTCTGACAGTGTTTTTCACCTGTTGAACCATGTCCTATGCCACCCTTTCAGAACAGCCAATCTGCAAGCTTCCTCCTGTCAAATAACCAGATAAGCCAATATGCAGAAGAATAAGAAATAATGATGTTGTATGGACAGCAGTTTGCCTCCATTATGATATGTAATGAAACTATGTGCAAATAAGGATTTATTATCACCATAATTTGATCTCCATTGCATAATACATTACCTCTTCTAAAATCATGGTATATCGTTAGGCTGGCTGCAATTTGTGTGATGAGACACCTACTTAGGTAAACAAGTACAGGTGTATATAGAAAGAAACTAATAATGTCCCCCCATTTTTTAGGATAAGCATCTTTTTCTGTGGACTCCTATCTGTTTTCTTCCAAGAGTTCTAACTATTGAACAAATTGCCTTCTTCCTGAGGTCTTTTAAAACTTTTAAGCTTGGTGTTAGCTAGTCAGTATTACTCAAGTTACTTCTCTTCTGCTATTTCCAACCTTGGTGCTCTGCACCTTGGGTCTTGGCTGTTCAACTCAGTGCCACTAATGCAAAGATATAGCGTAACATCCAGTGGCCTTGATCTGATTCCAGAGTGTGGTGGTGCTGGTACACCTCAGTACCTCACTCTGCTGCAGGCCCACAGATAACCTCCGGATGCTGCACTTCTCTATCTTCCACCCTAAACATGTTAAAGAACATCCCTGTGCCTCCACTTCTTGCCTTAAAACAACTGCCAAACCTTAAAGAGACTATTGTTCCCAGTAATCTACCCAGGCTTCAGGACAACATCGACCACAATACCACGCTACTCTGCCGTGGCAACCTGTGCAAGACATGCCACATCATCAACATGGATGCTACCATAACACGTGTGAACATCACCCACCATGCAGATGTTACAACAATGGATGAATGGACATTATGCAACAATCGCCAGACAGGAATGTTCCCCCCCAGTTGGGGAACACTTCAGAGGTCATGAACATTCAGCCTCCGATGTTTGGGTAAGCTTCATCCAAGATGGCCTTCGAGATATACAGTAATGCAGAATTACCGAGCAAAAACTGATAACCAAGTTCCGTACCTATGAAGACATCCTCTTATTGGGTTCATGTCTTGCTGAATGTAATCCCATCATACTGTTCTGTATCTGTTAAATCTTCCTTCGTGTTCTGTTTTGACGCCATCACCTTGATAACTTTTTTGATCTCTCTAATTAGTTTATACAGTTTTGGATTACTTGTTACTTTGGTTCGACCCTCGACATGTGACTCTTATACCTGTCATGTTATTCCAGCCATTTGGTTTTCTCCAGCACCACCTTATTTTGAATTTTTAAAAATCATCTCTGCATCAATCAATTGGATTATAGGTCATCCATTGTCTTGCGATTCAGCTGTTGACACTTTACTGTTAGCTACTGACACTTTTGATCACCTGCAGAGACTTATTATTCAGCCTGTTGACATTCCACTCAAGTCATTTGTATGATCTTTTGATCTTCCTGTTTATAAGTTCTGTGCCTGTGTGCTTGTTTTCATTTCACCTGGTAAAGGAGCAGCGCTCCAAAAGCTTGTGATTTCAGATAAACCTGTTGATATAACCTGATGTTGTGCAACTTCTAACCTGATTCCAGAGTGGTGAGGTGTTATTGGATAGAGGTCAGTTTAAGAGTGTGGTGCTGGAAAAGCACAACAGGTCAGGCAGCATTCGTGAAGCAGGAGAATCGACGTTTCGGGCATAAGCCCTTCATCAGAAATTAGGCTTTTGGGCCGGAGGGCTGAGAGATAAATGGGAGAGGGGTGGAGTTAGGGGAGGTAGCTGGGAAAGCGATAGGTGGATGAAGGTGAGGGAGAAGGTGATAGGTCAGGGCGGCAGTGATGGACGGGTTCGGAGGGTGGTGCCGAATTGGAGGCTTGGAACTGGGATAATGTGGGGGAGGGGAAATGAAGAAGCTGTTGAAATCCACATTTATCCCATGTGGTTGCAGGGTCCCAAGGTGGAATATGAGGCATTCCTCCTCCAGGTGTTGGGTGGTAATGGTTTGGCAGTGGATGAGGCCCAGGACCTGCATGTCCCTGATGGAGTTGAAGTGTTCAGCTACGGGGCAGTGGGGTTGGTGGGTGCAGGTGTCCCAGAGATGTTCTCTGAAACGATCCGCAAGGAGGCGTCCTGTCTCCACGGTGTAGAGGAGGCCACACTGGATGCAACTCAGCACCACCCTCAGGACCTGTCCATCTCTATCCCCTCTGATCTATCACCTTCTCCCTTACCTTCATCCATCAACGTTTTCCAAGCTCCCTCTCCCCAACCCCACCCCCCTCCTATTTATCTTTCAGCCCCCCGGCTAACAAGCCTCATTCACAATGAAGGGCTTATGCCCAAAGCACGATTCTCTTGCTCCTCGGATACGGCTTGACCTGCTGTGCTTTTCCAGCATTGCACTCTCAACTCTTATCTCCAGCATCTGCAGTCCTCATATTCTCCTGGAGCTCAGGTATAGAATCATACAAAATATTATCTGCTCTGAGCTATCAGATAAAATTTGAAAGTTTTTGCGGATCCTAGAACTTTCTATATACTCCATAAACTTAAGCAGATTTTTTTCTGCTGAATTTGTGCTCCTCTGCAAATGTAAACCTGAAGGTTTACTGTCGGCGAATGTTTATGAGTATATGAATAAAGCTAACCCTAACCTTCACAGTTTAGAAAAGAGACAAGATCTAATATGGTACAGGTTATGATAGTTGTAGAATTAACAGCATCAATTTTTCATTGCGGGATAAAACTGAGAGGTTGTCGACTCATACATTTATTGATCCATTTGAAAAATATCAAAGTAATTGATAAAATTTTGGTTGAGTTCCTGTAGTTATAAAAATCAAGAAAGTCATTGTCCTTAATATGCCTCACATGAATTCCCTTGTAAATTCTATCATACAACTGGAAATTGTTACCAGGGTGATGAGTGCAAATTTTCCCATCGACATTTAACTGAAGAAACCAGGGAGCTTCTGGACAAGGTAAAGCAAATTACAGATTTTCTTTCACCCAGTTTTCTCCCTTTCTGTTAGCAGTGACTATCAGCAAGATGTAGTTGCCTCCAGTTGATACATTGCTCTTTAGTACATTGCTCTAGTCAATTCAGTTGTGATTCTGGACCTTATCTACAGATTATTTTATTTATGGATTGAAGAAAGTATATTTGAATGTGACCATGTTCTCTCAAATATCTATATATGAGTAGTTTTCAGCAGGTGGTCACTGGGTGATTTGGATAGAAGGAATTATGGCTGATTTGTGAGATCATTATGACTGCCTAAATCAGCTCACATTAAAGGCCGTGAATTGAACAGGAAAATGTCAAATCTTCATTGACAGCATGAATTACTGCAGTATATTTTTCCTTCAGTTCTTTTGGTAGCACTGAAACAGATAGATTTGAATTGTTTATTTCAGTGAACACAGTTGTCATATAATTGGCAGCCAAAATTATTACCTTCACACGGGGAAATTGCTTGTCTTCGAAAGAGGTTGCAATAAAGCTATTCCAGTCAATGATATTGTAGTTTCTTATACTTTGATTGCACATCCACAGTTTGAATGTTTAATTTCATGCCAGCAGAGCAGGGCAAAAAAAAAATACTTTTTCTGGTTTTTCTGGAAAATTTGTCTCTTGAGGTGGCTCTCCTGTCCTCTAGTCCACCTGTATAGCCTTATTGAATTCACTGGAGTTGACCTACATTACCAGCAGAGCAATAAAAGAGAATTTTACAAATCTACGTACGTTTATATCCGTAGGTTAAATGATTGTATTCCACGAGTGTGTAAGGAAAGTTAGTTCTTTCCATTTGTTAGCAAGGTGTTGGCTGTGTTGCTGGGAGTATTGAACAGTGTTGGTTTTACAAGTCTCACAAACAGTTAAATAGTAAAATGGTAGTCAAAGAAGGGCAGAGCTGTTTATAGACCAGAAAAATGATTTTACGAAAGCAGGTGGATGGCTAAGGTATGAAATGAGTAATTTCCAGGTGTTTGGATCAGCAAAGCTAGCTGCTAGAAGATGGTAGAAGGTAAATTGGATATCATAAAATTCAAGAGGATGTCAAGAGAATTGTGGTAGTGTAGTTGTAATGTCACTGGAATAATTATTCAGAGGGAACATGGACTGAAATTCCACCCTGGAAACTAATGGTGTAAATAAACGTGTCCTTTAATAACGGGAAGTGGGTCACTAGAGGCTCATTGACGATGTTACCTATTATGGTGATGAAACATCTGAAAATGAACCTTCCAGTTCAGCGAGCAAACTTGCATCCAAAATGTCCTTTATATACCTAATGTCATTTTTGGAAGGAAGTCTGTGGTTCTTATCTGGTCTGGCCTGCATGTGACTTCAGACCTGCAATGATGCAGCTAACTGTTAACTGCCATCTGAAATGGCCCAACATGCCTCTCTGTTCAAGGGCTGTTAGGGATAGACCAGCAAATGTGGCCCACATGCCATGAATGGATTTGTACAAAAAATGCATTTAAAAATGTAGTAGTCTGTAATTTGAAAAATCTCCAGATGGGATACACCTCAGGAAGCTAAAAGAAAGTAAGGGTGTGAAATTGCAGAACCTCTTGCCCAAAGTTTGCAGTGAGACTCAGAAATTTAGTGAACAATAGGAGGATTGTAATAAATTACAAGAGGACATAGATTTGTAAAATTTAATGTGGAGAAATGTAAAGCACTGCATTCTGGTAGGATGAATGAGGAAAGGCAAAATGAACCAAATGGTACAACTTTAAAGCAGGTCAAAACAGAGAGACCTGAGCTGTAGGTATACAATCTTTAAAGGTATAAAACAAATAAGGGAGGCTATAATTAAAGAGGACAAGAGCAGGGAAGTTGTACTAAACATTTTCAGAGCACTCATTCGGTCTCAAATGTGATATTGTTTATTTCTGGCCATCGCACTTTATTAAGGGGACTTTGCTTAATTTACAGAAAAAAAATTACTAGAATAGACTATGATTGAAAGACTTGCAGTTCTGTAGAGAATCTGGAAAATCAAGTGTTGTCCTCCTTCCAGCAGAAAAGGTTAAGAGGAATGTTAATAAAAGTGTTCAAAATCATAAATTGTTTTGATAGAACAAATAAATAGAAGCTGTTTCCAGTGGCAGAGGGGGTCAATAATCAGAGGACATTAATTGACAATGATTGGCAAAAAGAACCAGAGCAACATGAATTTTTTTTTACACAGTAATTTGTTATGATTTGAAATGCATTGCCTAAAAGTGAGGTGGAACTTTCAAAAGGAAATTGACCCTGACAGAAGGAAAATTCTAGGGCTATGAAGAAAGAGCAGGACATCAGATGAACTCATTAGTTCTACCAAAGAATCAGCACAGGCATGACTAGCCTCCCCCTCTGGTGTATCATTTTATGGTTCTGTGAATTGGTCATTAAATTATTAATTTTTCATCTTTTCAATCAGATGCTAGCCAGTGAGGCAGAAGCTGGGGCAGAGGATGAGAAGGAAGTGGAAGAGCTAAAAAAACAAGGAATCACTCCCTTACCGAAGCCGCCACCTGGAGTTGGATTGTTACCCACACCACCTCGGCCTCCAATGCCACCACCTTCGAATATGCCCAATGTCCCTCGGCCTCCCATGATGGGACCACCTCCCCCACCTGGTCCCCCACCACCTGGTCCCCCACCAATAGGTCCTCCGCCTCCAGGCCCTCCACCCCCTGGACCACCATGTCTTCCAGGCCAAAAGAAGATCCCCTCGCTCTTTGAAATTGTTGTTCAACCCACTCCACACCTGGCACATAAAATGGGAATGAGGTAAATATTTCATGCCATATTCTTAAATTTTGACACCAATCTATTAAACTTTCTTAAATGGCTGGTTTCCAGTGCAGAATGACACCAACAGTGCGGGTTCAATTCCTTTACCAGCTGAGGTCACCAGGAAGGTCTAGCCTTCTAAGCCTCTCCCTTTGCCTGTGGAAAGATGACACTCAGGTTAAACCTGCCACCAGTTGTCTCTTTCAAATGAGACAGCAGGCTGTGCTCCTTTGAAACTGCGGCAGTTTTCACATACTGTACATACTTGAGTAATGGTTGATGTCTAAAAATGGGCCCTGACTTAGCAAAAAAAAATCATTAATCTTTCATGTACAGGTTGACCCACAACATTTAGCTCTATTTACTTGTTGTCTACTCACTATTAATGTCAAATATGTCGTGGTGCAAATCTAGTTAGTAGATTCATAGTATGTCACAGCATCAAACATGGCAGTTCAGTTTCTTATGTCTACACATGTGAAAACATGATGCCAAGGCTACTACTTCACTCGTACTCACTTTGTTCCTGCCAATCCCACCTTCCAATAGGAACATGGTATCAATAAGGAATGGTAGATGCAAAAGTGTGAGTTGATAAAGAATGGCACTGGAAGAGAGACAGCAGATCAGGTAGCAGGTCTGGAGCAAGAGAGTCAACATTTTGGGCTTCACCTTTCATCAGGATGAAGGGTTGATGAAGGGTTAACCCTGAACTGTGAACTATCTTGCTCCTCAGATGCTGGCTGACCTGTGCCTTTTCCAGTGCCATTCTTTATCAACTCACACTTTTGCATCTACCATTCCTTATTGATACCATGTTCCTATTAGAAGGTGGGATTGATACCACACTTTATCGACTCTGACTTCTCAAGCATCTGCAGTCCTCACTATCTCCCAGATGCACAAGCGTATTTAAACTTGGTCATTGAGTTTGCAAAGCAGGCAATAATTGTTCATTCAGCTATATAAATGGAACATGTTTAAAAAGCTAGAGAATTCAAAGTATTGGAGAAGATTGCATACAAGAAGAATCTCAACTTTGACAGAATACATATACAGCAGGGGAAGGTCTTGCAAGTGGCTGCAGTTGGAAGATGAAGTTACAAAACAGCTCTGTGAAAATCATCGGTACGGACTCTCAGTTTCTCACATAAAAGTTGACACATTGTTTTTGACTAAAAATTTAGGTCTGTTCATACCTAAAACTAATGTTTACAGTATAACATTTTGTATAGAACTTTACAATGTGACTTTACCACATTTTGGTCCACTGCTAGCCTGTTGTTTCCATCCGTGATCTTAAGATTCAGGGGGATTTATATAGTACAGCAAGATATGTAAACTTAATCATGGATGAGATCCACCATTACTCGAGTATTTATAGTATATAAAAGCTACCATAGTCCCAGATGATCACAGGCTGCTGTGTCATTCGAGAGAGAGAACTGATGGTGCTGTTATCCTGAAGATTGTCAAGTCTCAGCAGAGGGGAATAGTAGGCAGTCAGAATAGCCAGTTCCTTGATAGTGAACATTAACAACAAAGTTGATATTTGCTGAGGATAAAAGCAAATGAATCAAAGGACTTGCTTCACCCAAGCCAGCCTTCAGGTGGATGTTTCTAATATCACAGGTGGAAAGGTTCATTGGAAGTATTTGATGCTGTTAGAATTTTTATTTCTTTATACCTGCCATTTCAGTCCTTTCACCTCTATGTGGAGCTGCTCAGTCATGAGAGCTATGCAATTATCTTCATATAAAATTAAAATAGTTAGAATACAGTCAGGACTTGAAGTTAAGGCAGAGTTGCTACAGTAAACAAAAACAAATGGACAACCACTGCAGATCTAGCAACATCTGCAGAGAGAAAGCAGAGTTAACATTTTAAGTTCAGTGACTGGCCCTTTTTCAGAATTCGGAGTTGCTATAATGTTTGGTTTAATACTAAAGAATGCAGCTGTCCTCAAAGGATAATGTTGTAAAACAATGGCAGTTGCAAGCTAAGCATCAGTTTTAGAATGAAATTTATTTATGCTCTTTTTCCACATAGGCCACGGTTCCCACCACCGCCCCCTGGATTCCCAGGGCCTCCAGGACCTCCTGGGCCATCAGGACCTCCCATGGGTCCAGGACCTGCTCCAGGTATGGGACCAGGTCCCATGTCTAGCCCAGTTTCTGGACCTATGCCAGGCCCTGGCCCAGAGGAGATGTCTTTAGGCTCTGGAATGAATCCAGGACCACCAGTAGGACCAGGCCCTCCAGTAGCATCGTTCATGCAAGGAGATCCAGGAATGATACCTCCTGCCCCTTCTGATCCCAATTTCTATGATAACTACTATCAACAACAGGGAATGCAGATGGACCTTGGTCAAGATGGAGTAGAAGGTAGGACACAGGGTATGAACCTTGTCTTTTCCAGTCCAGGCCATTGATGAATTATCTGTTTTAGTATTGAAAAAAAAACAGAGTTGCAACAGAAGATTGCATTTACCTGAAAATTTGGAGGATTAACCCTGACGATCCCTAATTGACCCATACTTTTCCAAGTGGATATTCATTCTCTCCTTCAGAATTTTCACTAATAGTTTCCCGCCAAGGTGTGGCGCTGGAAAAATACAGCAGGTCAGGTGGCATCTGAGGAACATGCAAGAGTCAACGTTTCAGGCAAGCCCTTCATCAGGAATGTCTCCTACTCCTCAAATTATGCCTGACCTGCTGTGCTTTTCCAGTGCCACACTTTTCGACCCTGATCTCTAGATTTTGCAGTCCTTACTTTCTCCCTACATGGTCAGCAAAGCAAATGGAATCCTATGCTTCTTAGTTGGTTGCATTGAGCATAAAATCAGGGCTGTTATGCTGAACCCTCATAAAATGCTGGTTCTGCCTTAACTGCAGTAGTGTATCCATTTATGTGCACTACTCTTTAGGAAAGACATGGAACCCCTTGAGAAAATGCAGAGGATATTTCCAGAATGGTTCCAGTAATAGGGCCTATTAGTTGCATGGCGAAAGGGAGGACTGCAGATGCTAGAGATCAGAGTCGAGTGTGGTGCTGGAAAAGCACAGCAGGTCATGCAGCATCCGAGGAGCAGGAGAGTTGATGTTTTGGGCAAAATCCCTTCATCAGGTGTATACAATAATGATAGGCTTAGTTAAGTTGGATGAGGAAAATCTCTTAAATTTAGCTGATGGTCTGAGGTCTAGGGGACACAGATTTAAAATTTTAGGCAAGAGATTCAGGGGGATGGTGAGAAAGTGCATTTTATGCAGCAAATGGTCATATCTGGAATTTAATATCTACAATAATTCAAAAGGGAATTGGATGAACATTTCATGAGGGCTGAACTGGGAAATGGGATTAATGGGATCTGGTATGGACTTGATGGGGTTAATGGCCTCCAGAATGAAAGGAAGTGATTGACAGTACTGAAATTATGTATATCATTCTTTATGTCTGTCCAGTTGTACAGATATATAATATTTGGTGATTCCCTCTTTTTTTCAGCCAACTGATATTTCAGCTAAGGCAGCGTATTTGCACACTGGCAGAGAGCATTGGGATTTTGGATTCCATTCTCTATTCTCATTCATGTTGAGTTACCATCTAACCTCTTTTTGCCATTGTTTCAATGGCAAAAAACACTTGAAGAGGCAATGTTTCCCAGCAGATGGTCAAAGAGCGCCTTTGAAAAAGGTCTAGAGCCAAAGTGCATTTCCATCTTCTTTTGCAGAAACTAATTTGCTGGTGAATAGGAAATGGAGGAATCTGTACCTTCACAAGTATTAGATTAGAATAATTGCCACCTGTTTGCCAAATGATTTCTACATCATTATAAACAATACGGAACAATTGTCCCTTTTAACTCCTATGAGCAGGGTGTCAATTCCAAACAATTACTCTTGAACTGTATAAAACAAATACACAGAAAAATAACTTTCTTGTTGCAACAAGAAAAAGTTGATAGGTGTGTGAGAATAATCACCCAAATTCAACATAAATCTTCTTTATCTCTCTTTGATGTGGAGGTGCCAGTGTTAGACTGGGGTGGACAAAGTTAAAAATCACGCAACACCAGATCATAGTCCAACAGCTTTATTTGGAAGTACTAGCTTTCAAAGTGCTGCTCCTTCATCAGGTAGCTGTGGAGAAGGATCACAGGACACAGAATTTATAACAAAAGATCTCAGTGTCATGCAATTAAAATGATATATTGAACAACCTAGATTGCTGTTAAGTCTTTCATCTTTTAGAATGGGTTGCAGGTTTCGGTTCATTAAACATGTAAATCCCAGAACGTCTTTCCAGTCACTTTCTTGAGATTGCTTATGGTTTTATAAAAAAAAAAGGTAACATCTCAGCTCAGACAATGCATTAAAGGTGTGAGGTTAGAGTCTGTTTGTATCGCAATCTTGAGTTTTTGTATAAAACCATAAGCAATCTCGAGAATGTGACTGGAAAGACGTTCTGGGATTTACATATTAATGAACCGAAACCTGCAACCCATTCTAAAAGATTAAAGACTTAAGAGCAATCCAGATTTGTTCAATATATAATTTCAGTTGCATGACACTGAGATCTTTTGCTATAAATTCTGTGTCTTGTGATCCTGCTCCACAGCTACCTGATGAAGGAGCAGCACTTTGAAAGCTAGTACTTACAAATAAACCTGTTGTACTATGACATGGCATTGTGTAATTTTTAACTTTACCTCTCTTTGTTCACTCTTCCTGTTCATACCTCTGCCAGGTGCTTATGAAGAGATGGATGAAGGAGATGGCCAGCCAGTTCTGCTTCCACATATTGAGGAAATGGAAGGTGAAGAGACTGAAGGTGATTCATCCAGTCAGAAGGGCAATGTAAATATTCCTGACTTTCTTCCTGCGGCCCAGCGAGCACTTTTCCTCCGCATCCAACAAAAGCAACAAGAGGAAGAGGAGAAGGCGAAGAGGAAAGCAGAGAACAGCCAACGGGAGAAAGAAAATGAGGAAGGTGCACATTACTTTTATATTCTGATTAGGTATTATTAATTATCTGAGTGTAGCCATAAAGAAACAAGTAAGCAGATGTTTTACAGTTATCCTTAAATGGTGCCTAATTCTTACCTACAATATTTGAAAATTTGTTGTGAATCTGAAGAATTTATATCTACTGTATTCAAATATGTTAGTCAAAAAGAATTAGCAGCAAGAGTGGATCATTCAATCCCCATTTAATAAAATTATTGCTGATCTGATTGTGTTCTTAATTGCAATTTCCTATCTGCCCCCTTCAGAACACTTGACTACATTGTCAATCAAAAATTTATCTAACTCAACCTTGAACACATTCATGAGCCAGCCTTCATTACTTCCTGGGGAAGAGAATTTCACAAATTCTGTAAGAATAGAATTTATCCACATCTTCATTTTAAATTGGAGCCCTGAATCTTTGTCTCATCATTCCAGACAGCCCCACAAGGGTAACATTTTTTTTCAGAATCATTGTCCAATAACCTTCGGATTTTTTATTTCAATAACATCATCTCATATTCCTTTAACCTCCAATGGATATGGGCATAAACTACTAACCTTTCCTCAGAAGATAACCTCTTCATCCCCAGGAATTTTTGAATTAATTATTTTCTGAATTGCTTCTGATGCAGTTCTATTGTTTCTTAAATACACAACACTGTATATGTGTTTTCCTTAAGGCTGTGTACAGCCATAGCAATACTTCTTTATTTTTGTGCTCAATTCCCCTGCAGTAAATGACAACATTCTATTTGCCCTCCACTTGCTGTGCCCATTTTTGTGGCTCATACCAGAACACCCAGACCTCTTGAAAATGTTTAGCTATGCAGCCTAGGAGAAAGTGAGGACTGCAGATGCTTGAGATCAGAGTTGAGAGTGGGGTGCTGGGAAAGCACAGCAGGTCAGGCAGCATCCAAGGAGTATGAGAATCGACGTTTCAAGCAAGAGCCCTTCATCATTCCTGATGCAAGGCTGTTGCCCAAAACATTGATTCTCCTGCTCCTTGGATGCGTCCTGAGCCTCTGTGCTTTTCCAGCACCCCATTCTTAGATCTGCATCCTCTCCTTTCAAATAGTATAGATCAACCTCGATTATCCGAATTGACGACGGGGAGTATTTTGTTTGGGTAACTGATTGTTTGAATAACTGAACTGATCGTAAACAAAGGAACCTTGAAATCTTGTTCAGATAATCCGAAATTTGGATAATTTATGTTCAGATAACCGATGTTGTTCGGTATACTGCTTTTTTTATTCTCCCTGAAGTGAACAAGTTCATATTTTTCCACATATGCCCTGCTAATTCTTTTGTTCATTCATTTAACCAATCTTTGTCCTTGCTACTATTTCTTATGTGCTTTTGACAGCCTAATTTTCCACCTATCTTTGTTGGAAAATTTAGTTACCATAAATTGGGTCTCTTCATCCAAGAGGAAGCTTGATTATCCAGATTTGATTATCTAAATATTGGATTATCCAGGAATATCGCAAGGTCCCGATACTTGGCTAAACTATGTTATCTGGCATTTGATTATCCGGAATTCGATTAACCAAAGGAAATATTCCCCGCCTGTGTCCTTCGGATAATCGAGGTTCCTCTGTAGCTTGTTGAGGCCTAGGACTAATCTGTTTGCACTTCATTAGTTACAAAGTGTCTACTCGAAAATGACCCAGGTATGCCTACGCTATGTTTCCTGTTAATCAATCAATCCTCAATCCATGCAACCTCCTTGGCTGAGGCACTTTACTAAAATACCTTTTGGAAATGCAAGTTTATCACATTCACAGGTTCCCTTAGTCCATCTTGCTTATTACTTCAAACATGTCGAGAACAGTTTCCTTTTCAGAAAGCCATGTTGATTCTGCTAGATTGTTTTATGATTTTTTAAATGTCGGACTGTGAACACCTTAATAATGGATTGTATCATTTTTCTGTGCTAATTGATAGGCTAACTGGCCTGCAGTTGGTTTTCTCCTTTCTGTCTTCCTCCTTTCTTGAAAAGATGTTAGATTTGTAATTTTTATATCTGCTGGGACTTTTGGAAGTTTGCAAGCGATGTATCCACTATTTCTGCAGCCACTTGTTACAAGACCGTCAGATGCTGGCCAACTAGTCCAGGAAGTCTGCCAATCTTCAAGTTTTTGTGCTAATTTTTCACTCATAATTTTAATGAATTTAAATTTCTCCCTCCTTTTTTCTTAGTCAAAAACATCTAACACTAAACTTTATTCATTGGGATTGAATTTTAAATCAGCAGTCCAAGTCTTAATTTTGAGAGTATTGATGGTCCTTGCCAGGCTGTAAGGTTTGATAATGGGTTGTAATACTCATTTACAAGGAGTCTTATTTCCCCCACCCTGCATAAATTGTATCTCCTTCTGCCTGATAAAGACCAACATTGACACCACTAAGCCTATGTTTTTAAATGGAGAATGCTGTCCATTTATCCATTAAGGGTAAATAGATTGAGGGGGACAAGCTGGCATGCAAAGTTAGTAGTCAGAGAGTGAAGGATCAGGAAATGGGATTGAAGGGCTCACAAAGCAGGTTCAACTCTCCTTTCCCCAAACTGCATTGCCATCTAACTCGTTGCTGAACAGTTCTTGCAGCCCCCACATAGACTGGGCATTAACATGGCAGGTAAAGGTTGGAGATGTACTGCATTAAATGAAGACTCTCAATGTCACTTTCAGCTCTTCAGCAAATGTTTGCAAGTCCCTGCTGCACCAGGTCAGACCTTCCAGAGTACATCAACAATCGTTCTGCTCTGTCTAAGCTTTCTGGATCTGATCATCCCCAGCAAGTTACTTGGTGAATTCCCTTTTTCTAACTTTTCAAGATTCTTGTGTGTTCTGTTCCCCGATTTGAACAGAAACTGCCTTCTTACCAGCATACAACTTGGTCTTTTTACACGGTTTTCTTCTGCTTCACTACAGCAACAAATTCTATTCTATCATCTGTGTTTACTTAAGAGATGCTAAAAACTGCAATAGTCAATAAATATCTCAATAGTTTGTTTCACTTGCTTTCCTCATGGAAACCAGAGATCACCTGGGCACTTCTTTGAAATTAAATGTTTATGAGGAATTCACAATCCCCTCCCCCTCCTTTCATTTTCAAACCTTTCATTTTGCTTCAAATGAAGGTATGTTTTGAAGCATAATCATCCTGGAAAGGTCACCATTTAAGACAACATAAACATTTTTACTATCTGATATACCTCTTAGTCATTTTTGTGGGTTTAAACTGCCTCACATTGCATGACTTAACTTGAAGTAGCAAAGTGGAGAAACCAGGGTTGTGCAGTATATTACACCACAAAATATATTGAAAGTTTGTGCACTTTCTTAACTTTATTATTCTATCATACTTGAACTAAAATAGCTCTTGCAGTATTTAATAGGGTGTTGTTCTGTGCTTTATAGGTGATGGTGATAATTGGTACTCAAGTGATGAAGAGGATGGTGGAAGCAGTATGAGCTCCATATTAAAAACACTTCGTCAGCAATCTGCTAGCAAGTCTCAAGTGCAAGCCCAGAGGATGGTACATAACAACAATGGTAATAGCCAGAATGCTGTTGATCCACGCCTTCAGAAAGAGAGGCAATCAAATGTGAATCGACCTGTGGACCCTCGGATTTCGAGGGACCCCCGGCTTTCTCGCAGCATTGAGAACACATCAGGAACTCCTGCTTCCGATACGCTTGCTGCAGAAAGCAGGACTGTGACTGCTGTGAAGACAGATGCCAGTAATCAGCCGACCCCTGCTATTGCAAAACCTCAAACCGCAATTAATGAGGAGGAAGGAGAGAGAATTCTGAGAGACAGGGCTGTCGCCATTCCTCTTGATCCTTTGCTGGGTTCTTCACTCAGGGATCCTAGGTGTCAGCTGAAACAGTTTAGCCACATTAAAATGGACATCTCCCTAGGTAAACCTCATTTTGCTAAAAGTGTTCTATGGAGCCCAGAGGACTTGATCCCTCTGCCTATTCCTAAGCCAGATCCTGTAGCTGCTCCTGCACCCTTCCCAGTATTGGATCCTCGGATAAACCGTTCTCCACAAACTGGTCCTTCAGACCCTAGGCAGCGTATTGCTGATCCAGTAGTGGAGCCCCCCCAGCCAGCAGCAAGTCCTGCCCTTCCAGACTTGAGCTTATTGTCCAGATTACTGAAGAGTGTGGATGCTTCAGCAACCAAGGTGACGGCACAGAGTGACAAACCTTCTGACCCCAGGATGCGAAAGATACCTGCGGATCCAAGACTGCAGAGGTCCTCTACTGGACTCCAAACCTCTAACTCACAATCTGGAAAACTTGTGGAACAAACTGAGTCCCCTGTTACCCCTTTAGGGAAGGAATCGAGTGCTGGTCTTGCACCATATGATCCCAGGTTGGTTACTGCTGGTGGTCAGAGCAGAGGAGGAGCTGGAGGACAGAGCAGTATGCTGACTGGCATTAGTTTGTATGACCCAAGAACTCAGAGCACCCAGGGTGCAAATATCAGAAACGTAGAGTCTTCCAGTGAAGGTAACCAGCTGAAAGGGTCAGACATCCCTAAAAGTACCACTAAGCCAAAAGAGCCATTGTTTGTAAGAAAATCAGCATTGGATCAACTGGAAAATGATAAGTCAAGTTCAGAAACTTCCACAGACAGATATAATAGTTACAACAGACCTAGGCCAAAACTAGCCACACCTGCTGCCCCGTCACAGGATTCAGGTCAGTCAGGAGTGCATAGCCTCCCAGTGCCATCTCTGTTTGGACTGATTCACCCCCAATTTTCTGAGGTGAAACAGGTCACTAAATCTGGCTCAGGTAGCCCCTTTGGTGGGAACAGTCCTCACGAGGAGAGCGAGCAGGACACAACCTCCCTGAAGGATGTTTTTAAAGGATTTGATCCGACTGCGTCACCGTTTTGTCAGTAAATTGTAAAAGGACAGTGAATTCTGCATTTATTTCTGTATATTTAACCTCATAGCAGGGGCTGGACACAGCATCGGGCAATATTTTATCATATTCTTTAACTTTGTAATTTAATACATCGATAAATGTGAATATGCTTAGAAAACAGGTGATAGAATTCATCAAGTTGAAGTTTAGTGGGTTTGGCAGAGCAATATCTGAATCCAAAATGTGATTCAGGCAGTGATTCAGACTCTTCAAAATCAAAACAAGCAAAAATGTGCTTTTTACAGCTATTAATTTTGAAGCATTCTTTCTAAAGAAAAGTCAGTCTGTCTAATAGCAGATGCTTGTCTGTCACAAAATACAGAGATCCCACTGATTTGGACATTTTCTTTTGACTGGACACAGTCTTTTAGAAGTAGTGCAGTATAATTAAACGTATAAGTACATAATTGACATCAAATGTATATATAATATGTTCTGAGTTGAATGGCAAACTTGGGCAGTGACCCTTTGACACATTCAGATGAGTCTTGTTCTGTGGGTTCCTGAGTTTATCTCTTCCCACTTGACCTGGGGAGGAAGAGGTTGAAGCTGGGATTTATCAAATGAGTAGGCCTCCTGCAGCCTGTGCCTCACTAGATATTCCCAGTCTGCGAGGCAAAACTCCCAAAAATATTTCACATATAAGGCTGTGAAATATTCCAGAATTAAACAAAGAACCCTATCAGAAATATTGAATATCTTAAACATGTATTTTAAAAATACACATATATATGTATATAAACTATACTTTTGCTAAACTGAGGGACATAATATTCAAAAATAACAGAATTTTTTTTATCAAAGATAAAGAGCTTATATTTAAAAAAAAGAAGCACCTGGTTGCAGCCATGGTACCTGGTTCCCCAGAAACTGTGGCAAGAACTGATGGTTCTTTGTTAACATTCCTGGAACATGTCCAAATTGGATACGTCTTCCAGGTTACCAAGGCTTTCTCAACTTAAGGATTCCACTATCCATGAAATTTCCACAACTGACTCCAAATACTATATATTGAAATATTTCTTCTGTGGAGAAATCATACACAAGGTGCTGCTTTGTTTTACTTTTGTTTTAGTATCTTTATATGGTAAATATGTACAAAATGCAGAGAAAAAGTCAAGCATTCACATAGTTTTAGACCTGTTTGTATCTGTAGCTTAGACACTGAAGAATCAGAGACTGATGGATTAGTGTAGAATAATCTGTGAATAAAATGCTTTTTTTTTCTGTTTGTAAGGCTCCCACATTTCCTAAAATTGAGATCAGATAAATAGCGACAAGATAATTTTGGTTTAATAATACGTGTAAATACATAGGGTTTGCTGTTAAAATTTACTTGTAACAAAGTTTCCACTAACTCTGTGTTAATTCCTTGACCGAATTATTTTATTTTTACAATTATTATCGGTTCGTGCTTTTATCCACTGGTCCATCTGGTACGCCAAGCTAATTTCCTGTTACAGTGCTGTAAAATTGATGCTTTGCTTCCTTGTCAGATGGTTATAACTTCTCAGAGTTGCCAATCAAATCCAAACAGACTAATTACCTTAATCGGTTTCAACAAGCCACATCCAATATTGTCATGTCTGGAGTCAGGTTATAGAGTAAATTCATTCTCAGCAGATGCTGCTAATTTACTAGCAGAGGCGTGTTGACAAGCAAACAAGATAGCAAGTGCAAAATTAACCTGTCAGTGTCAGCAAGGTGTAGAACTTGTCAACAAGATTTATATTATGATCAGCTAATGTGTTGACTGTTAGCTTTGGGGTTTAACATTGCAGGGTTAATATTTAGGATTATGTGATAGAGAAATATGAATAAAAAGGTTCAAGTAAAGCTGAAGTATTCACCTTGTGGTGGAAAGAAGGACGGTGCATTCTGGTGAGTTAATCTTGGATGTACTCAATGCAACATAGATATGACCTAGGGCAAAATGGAATGGGTTTTGTTTTGTTGGGCTGCGTTAAAATCCTGTAGTGTTACATATACAATAAATAATTTAATAATGTGGATTTCGACCTGATACTAGGAGTGTGGATAACCTGATTTCCAATATGAAGACTGTCTGGAGCTTACTTTGCAATGATGCTGTCTAAAAGAGCGATAGCTGTATTAGTGTTGGGATTGCAATGACCTTGTACAGTTCTGCCAAATATATTTTTGTTACGCATATAGTATAGTGAATTATCTGTGGTGTACTCCATTGGTGTAATTAACATTTATTACACAAGGTTGTATGCTTTTTGACCTTATGATACCATTCAGTATCTAGTATGGAGCAGCTGGCTGACGTCACATAGTGCAATATTCTAAGTTGTATTTACATTGTGTTTCAATTGTACAATATTTGATACTTTGAATGTTTGACAGGTATATTCCAATATTCGGGCTCATGGAGTTATAAAATGCAGGAGCACTGATGCCATAGAAGCTGTTGATCAGGTTCTCAGCCTTTTTAAATTCACTTCCCAAGCATTTGTTCTATATCATTAACATTTTGGAGATGATGTCCTTTTTTAATGAGGTGTATTTATATATTTTATGTACAAATTACTAAGGATCTGTATAAATTGTTTGCTTTTCTTCATTTCAAAATATGTGTGGGGTATTTGAAATGTCCTCTTCTTGGACGACACGTAAGTGTAATCAACAAGCCATTTATTATAAGTTAACAATCTTTAGCCGTGATTTAGTAATTCCCACACTTTTTATCAACTTTCATTTGAAGCACATTTTATCTTTGGTGCATGAGTATTATCACTGAAATAATTATGAAAGTTAACTTAAATTTATTGTTTTTTAAAGTCTCATCAAAATAAGTCTTCCTCTTTTAAGAATTATTCTGTCTATAACTGATATTCAGAATAGAAAATGTCCAGAAAGATGAAGTTAATTTGTGGACTTTTTGAAATCGTGTCCCTCGGACATTTTTAAGTGAATATGGTCAGTCATGGTGCCACCTTGTTTTTTTTTTGCCAGTCATTGAAAGGAGAAGCAAGGTATAAATTCCATACCACATATCCATTCTATGTTTCTTTCTTCACAAGATAACAGTTTTAATATACCAAATAGGAATCGTTCCATTTTAAGAAATTTAAGCTACAAAAGTGGAGATAAATTCTTTGCACAGACAGTATTAACAAATGGAATATTCAGGAATGAGGAAGTTTAGTTTACAGATGGATCAAGTTCACTGGTGACAAATAAAATTGCCATTTGGCTATTTTCACCAGCTTTACTGAAACACCAATTGTGATCCGATTTTGAGATGATGTGAAATGTGATTTACTACATGTTAGTAAAAATATAGTATATCCACCATACAGAGAAATTGAACTGCAGTTTAATATTTAGGGTTGGCTAAAGTTTGAGCAATCTCTTTTACCAAGTCTGTATCTTCTGAAGTCCCAAGATGTTACCTATTCCAGAAGGTATCAGATGGGACAGTGTAGGCTGCATTGTTCATGCAGCATCACTATGCACTGTTGAAATGGGAAGAAATTGAAGGGCTTCTGTTCGTAATTCTGTAGCTGAGTGGTACTCTGACGTTTCACTGAACTAGTTTGGAATGGCACTTCATATGTGGTTTTACAGGGAACAGTATTATAATAGGGCTATTTGTACTGCAATCTTACTGCTTGTAACAATTGACATCTGAAGGGAAACTTCATACAGTGCAAGATCAGTTGCAAATGAGAAGATCGTTTAAAAATTTAGGGTGACTGTAAATGAAACGTATTCTTTACACAGCTGTATTATCTCTTCAGTGAATTTGGATTTAATTTCATTTGGATTCATTTTTGAGTGGCCAAATATGCAGCCTGTGCTTCCTTTGTGTGTGTGTCTGTATGTGTGCAGATGCCTTGATTTGTCTTGTATTGCAAACACATTTTAGGCAATTTATCCTTGGATTATTCAAATGGTTTGAGACTGCAAAATGATAATCAATTTTTGAAAAGGAAGAGCATTCAAAGTTACATTGAGAAGTCAGAAAAATGGCGCTTGGTGAATTACTCACTTGGAAAGCTCGTGCAGACATGATGGACTGAATGGCCTCCAGTGCCATAACAATTCTATGAATCTGTAATTTAATTGTCATAGTTATGCTTTGTTTAAAAGTCCATCACTCTTTCAACTCGAGTGTTAATCACATCAAAGTAAGTGAGTTTGTTAAAACAGTACAATATGATTTTTTAAAAAAAAGATCATTGAGTTAGGTTTGCAGGCTTATACTCCTTGAAGTACACAGGATGAAAACCTCATGGCCAGTAGGCATTGCTGCTTTGATTTAAATCCACTTTGTGACTCTGCTAACATTTAGTAACATTAGTGTGTTCAACAGTTTAAGATATCAAGTTGCACTTGTTTGTAATACGTTTAAACATTTTCCATGTACTATAGTGTGCCAATTCTGAAATGAATTAGATAAATTTGCAAAGATTTGAGTGGTTGCTCCAAAATGAATTTCAGTTGTCTTAATTCAGATCTTACCAGTACACACTGAATTCTTTATTGTGGATTGATTATTGATTAGATTTGATTGATGAAAAGACTGGGATTTTAATGGTTTGGCTAATGTATATACACAAAAATAGTCAACCACATGTTCTCTTGGGCCAAATACAACTTCTGCACTGATTCCAAAACAGGTTTTATAACTGTTCTGCTAATATAGAAAGCAAACACAGCTAATATTTACAAAGTACTTTGCTATTTGACTTGTGGCAGCTAAAATTACCACACAAGAGATGTCCAATATACAAAGTGTTGCCTCATGCTGGGTCCAGCCTCTTCACACAGCTCCCACAAATCTGTTTTCCTTATGTGTAAAAGAAAATCAGTCTTTGTATTTATCTGTCTTTGAAATGATCGTATTAATTAGTTAACTATATATCTTCCTTTAAACAAAAGATGCTATTTGAAGAGACATCACAGCATGCTGAAGAAACTTGTGTAAGTGTGTTATGTTGCATCCTTAAACCATCAATATCACATCTCATTTGTGATAGGTAGATTGTATTGTCATGTATCTTTCAACTTTTTAACCAACAACTAATAAAACATACAATATTGACATTTTATTCTTGGTGATGGGTATGTCCTCTTAGTTTTTTTCAGGTTGTGATTAGCTATAGTGCTGGTTGGTTATTAGTCACGTTTTTGATCAAGACCTAGTGACCATTGCTAGAAATGTATGTACTAACCATTGAGGTTAGAATCAGGTTCTGTCATGATTGCTTCTTTGGTGAAGAAATTTATTGTCTAGGTCGCTGTCAAATAAAGAATTGTCAGTTGGACAAGATATTGAAGATTTGCTGCCACCTGTGAAATTATACATAATGTCAGAGCCATGGTAAAAGGAATAAATAGAGGGAGCGGGGAAGCTAAAAATCTGGGGAGTGGGGAGTCTCTAAGTTTTCAGTTGAGATACCATTCACTGAAATATCAAACGAGGTCAAGAAATAGGAATGGAAGAGATGGTGCACTACTTTAATCCTAGCTGATAGAGTGGGAGACATTTGTAGGGTTATGGTGTAAGCGGGGCTATGGGACTAATCAGGATTGCTCTTTGAAAGGTGTAGTTGCTGGACAAGTTTTGGGGAGTCAGGAGATGACTTACTCAGTGCAGAATGCCCAGTCTCTGACCTACTCTTATAGTCTCAGTATTTGTATGTCTGGTCCTGAAGAAGGGCTTATGCCCGAAATGTCAATTCTCCTGTTCCTTGGATGCTGCCTGACCTGCTGCGCTTTTCCAGCAACACATTTTCAGCTGAGATCAGTTATGATCAATAGTAACCCTCAGTAACAAAGAACTCTTATCTAGCAGCTCCAGCTCTGTAAAACTCAACTTCAATCACTGAAAGCCAAAACTAAAATCCTGGGTCTGTAAGAGCCTGGAGCCACCCACTCATGCCAACCCACTTTTGTCCAATTTTTTTTACATCCCATAAGTTATTTACTCTGCTTTCCATGGAGCAGACACACTTGGTATAATTTTTTTACAACACTCCCCTTCATAAGAACGAAGACAGACAAATCCCTTTTAAAGGTGCATATTATTACATTGTACATGATTCTCAAAAACATTATGCAAGAAATTTAGAAGAGAAATGGAATGTTGGCATTAAATACTAAGGGTATAGATTAGAAAAGGGGCAAAGACTTTCTAAATTTCATAGAGCTTTAGTGAGACTTTAATGAACTGAGGTGCTGTCCAACCAGATCCCACAGCTCAACTCTTACCCCAACAATTAAGATCAGTGATGAGATCTTGAAAAACTTGGATAATTTTCCATACTTAGAAGCAATTCTTAATGGAAGCTGACATAGATGACAAAATTAATTCATTACTCATAATATGCCAGATCAGCTGCTAGTTTTATGACACACTCAGGATTTAGTTGAACAAGACTAAAACCTACAAGACAACTGAACATATTTTGATGTTGTAAATCCAGACATTTAAGTAAAAGAAGTGATAATTAAGAAACCAAGGCAGCAACATGACAACTTGTTGAGCCTTTACTTTCCATCTCAGCTTTGTGCAAATTTGGAGATATTGGTATTCTCAGTTCTTCTGCTGTGACTACTTCTATACTTATTTGTTTTCCCAAGCCACATGCTTCAGCTTGCTTTTATCAAATCTACAGTTTCCATCTCTGGGACATTTCTTTGTTTCTGAGCAGTTAGACTTGAACTCTGGGGTTTGAACCCTTTTTGATTGACCATCTCATGTTCAGAGCCAGCCTAGCTGCTGAGTAGCTGAAGACATTTTGTGCTCAATGTCTAGTCTGTTCTCGATCTATAAAGTGCCTCATCTACAGATGAGATGCTGTTTTCTTCAATTTGTATTCTGGTTCACTGGGATATTGCTGTTAGATGAGCACAACAATGATAACGAGAACACAAGGGTGAATTGGTAAGCGACTGAAGATTGGGATCATACTTCCTTTCCGCAAAATGATTGCCCAGTTTGGGTTTGATCTCCCCAGTGTTGCTTTATCTACTTACTTTATCTAACTGTAAAATCTGATGTTAAAGACAATTGAAATCTGACAATGGACTTGAAAAGACAGAGTTTTTACTTTTACAAAATTAAGCAATATTCTAACAAAATAAAGCAAAGAATTGCAGATACTGGAAATCTGAAACAAAAAACATAACTGTTGGAGAAACTTTGCAGGTCTGGCAGCATCTTTGGAGAGAAAGCAGAGTTAATGTTGAGTTGAGTGACCATTCTTCGGAACAGGAAGGTCAGCTTAAGTCTTGAAACAAGAACCTTTGAATTAAATGTTACATCTGGTCAATTATAAATGTGAAACATGAAGCAGTGGTAAAGATGAAGAAGTTCAACAGCTTCATGTTGTGATGCTTAATAAGGATCCTAAGGGAAGCTGAGTCAAGAAAAGAATTAACAAAGGAGTATTGAATGAGACAGGAAAAACAAGAGAACTCATCAATAATATTGAGAATTACTAATTAAATTCTTTGGACATATTATTCATACATTAGAGTTGACATAGCTAATCACCACCACAAAGAAGAATGGAAGAAGAACAAGAGGCCAACAGCAAAGGAAGCAGCTGTAAATCTTAAAGAGAGTGACTTAATCAGAACATTAGCAATGATTGGAAATATTTTAAACAATTCGAACATCTGTAAGCGTTCTATCCTTTACAGTCATTCAGCGTAAACACTGCATTTTTGATGAGATGAGCTTTGCAAGTTCCCGAAGTTATGGAAAAAGGGGAAGAAACTCATTTCAGTATCAACCAAGGAGGTCATCAAATGTATGAACTGGGAGTAGTCCATTTGACCTACTCAAGCCTGCTCCATTATTCAATAACATAATGGCTGATCTGACTGGCCACATTACATGTCCCAAACTGCCCTGACATCAAACCACAGTTTTTAACAAAAAAGCCATGTTACATTTAAAGGACGTTGATTATCTTTGATTTAATTGCTTCCTCTTAAAAATAATTCTGATTAAAACTGGTCAGTAGCCCATATTTGTATATTTTTATTTTATTTAAATTATTCATTCACAGGACATGGATCCCACTGGTTAGGCCAATCTTTATTGCCCATTCCTAATTGCCCAAAAAGCACTTGAGTTAACCACATTGCCGTGCATCTGGTGGAGCCACATGTAAGCCAGACTGGGTAAGGATGGCGATATTTTTCCCAAAAGGACATTAGTGAACCAGATGGGTTTTTCTTGAAAATCAATAACAGTGTTATGTTTATCATTGGATTCTTAACCCTTGAATTTTTAAAAAATTGAATTCAAATTCCACCATCTGCCGTTGTGGAATTTGAATTTGGGTCCCCTGCACATGAAGAAGGGCTTATGCCTGAAACGTCGATTCTCCTGCTCCTCGGATGCTGCTTGGCCTGCTGTGTTTTTCCAGCACCACATTTTTCAACTCCCCTGCACATTGTCTAGGTCTTAATAATTGGGTGATAATCTAACAAAGCCATTGCTTCCTTTTTGAAGAAATAAATTGTTCTGCAGAGTCCCAAATAAAATGCAGCTAGATATAACTGTTTGATCTGAAATTATGACTGAGAATTTTCACTTTCAAGAGTCAACAGAAACACAAAGAGGCAGTTGGACACCCAGACTTAACCCTATAGAAAATGTATATTTTACATCTGCACTTATCCTTATCAAATGAAGTCTCTATTAGTTTTTTTCTTTCAAAACTAAACTATTGTAACCATTCAATTAAAGTTGGGGGAGAGCTTATGCTCATTTTAACATAATATTCTGAATGTATTTTGGTTTATTGGAAAATACAAATGGGGCTTTTATTGTGGAACGGCAAGAGATAATGCCATCATTTTCATAAGGAATTTTATTGATTTTTTTTTAGAAATTTCAAGGAATGAAAGTGTTGCTGACCAGACCAGCGTTTGTTGCCCATCTCTGATGGCCCATAGAGCAGTTAGTAATCAACCATATTGTTGTGAATTTAGAGTCACATTTAGGCCACATTGGCACATTACCTTCCCTAAAGGACATTGATGAAACAGATGGGTTTTTAATGGCAATCAGCTCTGATTACATGGGTGCCATTAGCTTGTTTAAATTGTAGATTTTTATTGAATTCAAATTTCCCCATCTGTGCTGGGACTTGAACTCATGTCCTCAGAATATTTCTGGGGAGTTCAGAAGAAGGGTCACTGGACTTGAAACCTTTGCTCTGCTTTCTCTGCACAAATGCTACCAGACCTGCTGAGTTTCTCCAGTAATTTCTGTTGTTTCCTCAGAACATTAGACTGGGGTCCTGTATTACAACTACAGTGACACTACCAGCTTGCCATTGCCACCTCCTAAATGATATTTGTGTCTTGCACTAACTCGTTGGCAGCTCCTCATCATTTCCTCCTCTTCATATTCCTTCCTTATGATGTGAATATTCCATAATTTCCAGGTGTTTTTCTTTCCCCATTATCAAAGCAGTAACCGTTGATTACTATGGCAATTACTCCAATGATTCCACCATTTAAAAAGATCTAATATTGCCTGAATAGATGGTTAGCACAACTGTCTTCGCTGATTCTGCCTATTGAAATTCTGCCAAGAATAGATTGGTTGAGGAGGATAGTTAACAATTTTCCAGCTGATTTATAGATTCTTCCAATAAACTGTTTTGGACTAAATTAATCAGCTCATTATCTGGAAGTAGATACCACTTAAAATTAACCTGACTCCCTTCTGTCAATCTTTGACACTGATGGACTGTAACTATTGTCAGCAATGGAAACAAGTAAGAACTCAACTTCAGCAAGCGTTTCTTCTGTTAGCTGTTTTATGAACGGGGGAAAACCACAAGAGTAGTTTCCTCATTTGCACATAGAGTCAAAAACATAGATGGCAGGGAAACAGACTCTTCGGTCCAACTTGTCCATGCCAACCAGATATCCTGAATTAATCTAGTCCCATTTGCCAACACATGGTCCATATCCCTGTAAATCATTCCTATTCATGTACCCATCAGATGCCTTTTAAATGTTGTAATTGTACCAGCCTCCACCACTTCCAGTGGCAGCTCATTCCGTATACACAGTACCCTTTGCATGAAAAAGTTGCCCCTTAGTTCCCTTTTAAATCTTTCCCCTCTCAGCCTAAATTTATGCCCTCTAGTTCTGGATTCCCCCAATCCAGGGAAAATACCTTGTCTGTTAAAACTATCCATGCCCCTCATGATTTTATAAACCTCTATGTGGTCACCCCTCAGCCTCTAATGCTCCAAGGAAAACAGCCCCAGCCTATTCATGTTCAAAAACAGATGCATTCTTAAATTGTTCTGGCTTCCTTGAATGACAAGAACCTGTTTTCAAAAAGATCAAAAACAAATAATGTTTTTGTAAGTTTTGAAAAGTTTAAATGTTTATTGTTCAGCCATGAGTATTTTCTCAGTCACAGCCAGTTACACACAGAAGAAAATATTGTGATTACGAAAAATGTACCTTGTACTTTAAAGTTCATACCTCTCTGTCACACTTGATTTTTCTGATATATTGAAGCATTGCAGTTTCTTCAGTACAAAAATGTCTGGAAGTTTAAGGAGATGAATTTGTTGTGGTTTATTGCTCACAGTAGCACATTTCTCTTGATCCACTCTGGTTGGGGACCAATTGAACCTTGCAGTGGAAAACTTTGGTTCCACAGATAAAGAGGGAAAGACCTGTTATGATTCTGTTCCTTCGCTTGTCTGGATCTTTCTCCCTTATTGTTCCAAAAATGCACTGCATTGAATATCCTCACCTGAAAATCTAGTTTCTATCATGCGACAAGAGTGTTTTTGTCTATTATCCTCATGAATGGCTTCCAATGACTTGGATTTGACACACAAAAGGGTCTGAGTTTCATCCACTCATGTTGTGATAGAAAAGGGTTTGTTCCAACCCCATCCTTTATAATTCCACTCCAAACCTGAAACACCTGCAAGCAGTATTGTGAACCAGTTTCTTTAACTATCTATAAACATAAATACAGAATAGGAACTGAAGTAGATCATTTGGCCCCTTCGGTTCTCTCTGTCCTTCAAGATCATGGTTGATCTGTTTGTGTTTTGAATTCCATTTTCCCTTCAAACCCCATAATCCTTGATAGTCCTGCATAATAAGTATCTATCTACCTCAATGTTAATTTAGATTAGGGCAGACATTAACCACAGGAAAGGTGTGTTGCATTTTAATTACTTCTCAAAAGTAGTTTCTGAAAGTTTAATTGCGTTTGAATGTCTTAGAGATGTGAGAATTAGTTCCAGGGCTTTGTGTAGTTTGCTGCATGTTAACAAGAAGGATGGTTGCGACTCATCTCCATTTTTTTGTTGTAAGTATTTATTCTCCATGCTTTTTAGAGTAACATATCCATTTCGAATTTCTGCCCTATGAATTTGTATTGCATGTCTGCGATAACTGCAACAATTGGAATATGTTGAAAAGTAGCAACTTTTCTAAAAGTATGCAAAATTGAGTGTGTTGATTTTATGATGAGATTAGATTAGTTACAGTGTGGAAACAGACCCTTCAGCCCAACAAGTCCACACCGACCCACCGAAGCGCACCCACCCAGATCCATTCCCCTACATTTACCCCTGCGCCTAACACTACGGGCAATTTAGCATGGCCAATTCACCTAAACTGCACATTTTTGGACTGTGGGAGGAAACCGGAGGAAACCCACGCAGACACATGGAGAGCGTGCAAACTCACACAGTCAGTCGCCTGAGGCGGGAATTGAACCCGCGTCTCTGGTGCTGTGAGGCAGCAGTGCTAACCACTGTGCCACCCATGACAACTGGCCTTGTTCTGCATTTACCTCGAATCATGGTTGACTGACAGCTGCTTGTAAATTCCATGCTCTACCCAAGGTCAGATACAACAACTTAAATTTATGTAACGCCGTTAAACGTCCCAAAGTGCTTCACAGGCACATCATAAAGCAAGTTTGACAATGAATCAATTACAGTGATATTAAACAGAAGATGACCAAAATCTTGGTTGAAGAGGCACAATTAAGAAGTGCCTCATAGAATGAAAGCGAGGTACAGTAGTATAAAAAAGGAATTCCAGAGCTTGGGACTCAGGTAACTGAAGGCAGAGCCACTAGTGGTAGAGTGATTAAAATTGGGAATGCACAGATGGCAACATGATATTGTTGGTGGTAAATATTCAAATATGAACTCTACTAGGATGATATGGATTTAGACTTTAATGCCATATACTCAAGTACAGGACTACAGTGAAATGTATAATGTCACTATATATGGTGCCATCTTAGGTGCAAAGATACCTAGATACAAAAAAAACTT